>NW_027185425.1:14564410-14654410 GCF_022577435.1 Embiotoca jacksoni
GCAGCCCCCATGCCGGGCATCAGCTCCACCGCGCCTCGTTATGAAAACTGGGACATGGACCACCTCGACCATTACCAACATTATTTCTATGATGACCACGACCCGGACGAGGATTTCTTCAAGTCCACTGCGCCCAGCGAGGACATATGGAAGAAATTCGAGCTGGTACCGACCCCGCCCATGTCCCCCATCCGGGCGGTGGAAGGGTCGGGCAGGGTCGGGCTGCTGTACCCATCCCTGGGGGACAAGCTAGAGTGGGTCTCCCAGTTTTTGGGGCAGGAGGATGAGCAACAACAACAACAACAACAACAACAGCAGCAGCTGCTGCTGCAGCAACAGCAACAGCAGCAGCAACAGCAGGACCTGCCCTGCAAGCCGGCCACGGCCAACGACTCGTTCGGGAACCTGAGCTCCATCATCATCCAGGACTGCATGTGGAGCGGCTTCTCGGCCGGACAGCAGCTGGAGAGAGTCGTAGGGGAGCGCTGCGGGTCCTGTCCCGGGACGGCGGCGGCTGCCAAAGTCGCAGCCGCGTCGAGCGTCACATCCCTGGGGAGGGTGCAGCAGGGTGGCCCCGCAGACGCGACCGCCCTCAACGGCTTGGCTGCGGACTGTGTGGACCCGGCTGCCGTGCTCACTTTCCCGTTAACCGGGGGCTGCAAGAAACAAGTGTCCTCCGGTTCCGAGTCACACACCGACTCATCAGGTCAGTATGCAGCATTTACTATACAGCGAAATATGTCACTGATGTTCTCTGACTTTCTGTAAGTTTGAGTGTTTCAATCTTTTACTGGAGTCTCACCACAGGTAGTTTAGTGACCATAATCCCGCCTCGAGGTAGTTTTCTCGCGGTACTTCCATCATATTTCTGTCATTTCCAAAATCTTTGTAATCTGTCTGTCTAGATTCATTATTATAAGAGTGACTGATTCTGACCTTTGATGTATTTTCCCCTCGTGTAGTTAATATTTTGCTTTGGTTATCCATTACACTGCTAACACTGGCTGGCACAGCACATGATGACTGCATTGCGTTACCTTGGTGCATGCAACACATGCTTGAAGCCCGGAGAGACACGCCCATTGAAACATCTGCTGCTTGGCAGAGCTCCAGCAGACCAGCTGCTACCTCTCGCTGCTCCTCCAGTCTGACTTATGATAACAATATCCTCTCCACGCTCCCTCGCTCCGGTCTGACATGAATTCAATAAAGTGTTTTGGGATCTTTATGTAACGCGAAGGGGAAGAGGAGGAGAATCACTCCTCCTTTTTAAAAAATTATGTCTAGCCTATATTTTCCCTGACTCCGCACCTACTTTTTTCCACTTTCCTCTTCCTGAGCCCATATGGTTGGGTCCGGTATGTAGGCTGCCATGTGATGTTGAGCTTGGACCGTGCATAATGGTGTGTGGAATGTCACAAAGGGAACTTGTTGCTGCATTCCTCCACTCAACAGGCTGTGGCGCCAATTGTGTCAGTGGGTGGATTTGGTGCGAGCCAGCCGGGGCTGTGAATAGAGCGGGATTAGGCATTTAGGAGACTGGCAGGGCCCGCAGAGTTCTCTGACACCAGTTTAAAGGGAGCTATTCGCACCATTTCCGGGCTCAAAGAGGAGAAGAATGGGCAATCATAGGAAATAAATGTATGCTTCAGCTTCACTAAAGAGGGTCACTTGGGAGAATCGATTCGGTTTGCCGTATAATGAGACGTCATCCTTTGTCACACGAGTGATGCAGAGAATAATAAAGCGGCACCTCTCACTCTAAAGGTCCTCGTCCACCCCCTCTTTACAGTGATATTCATACTGAGATGCTCTGAGCCGTCAAATCTGCAGAAGGGCAATTACTTTAAAAGTGCGTTTGAAAATCTCCAGGGTCTCGTCAGTTAGCAGGAATCAAGTCGATAAGACCTTTTCCTTGTGTTTGATACCCCGCTTCCCCTTCAGTAAATAGAGCAGCAAACGGTTTTAAACGTGCGCAGCGTTGGATATTAGCCAACTTGTGTTTTAACAAGTTGAAGACGTGTCAATTTGCACCAGTGTGCTTCTTCACCTGACCCGTCTCTCCCCATCATCATCCTCACTGTCCACGTGAGTGTGGAGAAAGGAATTTCCACTCAGGGGAGCTGACCTAATGCAGTGGTGTGTGTGTGTGTGTGTGTGTGTGTGTGTGTGTGTGTGTGTGTCCTGTAGTGAGGCTGTGTGAAGCTCATTCCTACAGAAGTGTTTTATTTGGCTAACGGGGGCAGGGAGGTCAGAGCGGTGTGTGTCCAGACCTCTCTTTCTCACCTCAGCTGTCATGTGCGGTGTTGACCACATGTTAAATGTTTTTTTTCACTTTCAGATGATGAAGATGACAAGGATGAGGATGAGGAGGAGATAGATGTGGTGACGGTGGAGCACAAGCAGCAGCGCAAACCTCGCCGACTGGTCAACACCCGTAAGCCGGTGACCATCACGGTGCGGGCGGACCCCCTGGACCCCAGCATGAAGCGCTTCCACATCTCCATCCACCAACAGCAGCACAACTACGCTGCCCCCTCCCCGGACACTGTGTCGACGCCAGCCGAGCCGCCCAGGAAGAGGGTTCGGCAGGAGGCCTCTTCTCAGGCGAGCCAGCTTCACCACAACTCTTACTACCACCAGCCGCGGCCAGGCCACGCCCCCCTGAACTTAGACAGCAGGAAGTCTCACGTGACCGTGGCGGGAGTCAGGTCGGAGTCACCTAACCTCAGCGCCTCCTCTCCTACCTCCTCCACGTCGCCTTCGTCCCCCCCTTCCTCTTCTTCCTCCTCCTCCTCCTCCTCTTCCCACTCCCAGAGCTCGCCGTCGAAGGCCCACTCCCTCTCCCACCTCTCCAGCCCCCAGTCCTCCGACTGCGAGGACACGGACAAACGCAAGGCGCACAACTTCCTGGAGCGCAAGCGGCGGAACGACCTGCGCTCGCGTTTCCTGTCGCTGCGGGACGAGATCCCGGGCCTGGCGGACTGCCCCAAGACTCCCAAGGTGGCGATCCTGACTCGAGCCACGGAGTACCTGCAGCAGCTGCACGCTGGCGAGCGGCATAAGGCTCAGGAGAGGAAGCAGCTGAAGGCCCGGCAGCTGCAGCTGCTGCAGAGGCTGGCGCAGCTCAAACGGTCCTGAGCGACGGGACCAGCCGTCACCTCACACAGACACTCACAGAACTGAATGGGACTACATGAAGGAGAAAAGACACTAATGTTCACTTTGAGTTGGTCACGTTGGAATAGTGCGGGTGGATTTGTTTTTTGTTGTTGTTGTTGTTGTTGTTGTTTTTTTCCTAATTTTGTGGTTTGCACATTAGCTTCTGAGTGATCGACAAGGCCGCAAGCCGTCAGGACAGCACGCTAGGGACTGATCCTCCGGGGTGTCTTACGGGCAGATTAATATGTCCATGGTCACTCAATATTAGATTTATCTAACTGTTATACTCCCCCTCTTGAAAACTATTCAAAACCGTTGCTCGCTACAGGAGGGCCTGCTGTGACTGCAGCAGTGTTTGTTTGATAAACTGTGCTGTCAACTGCTGCGCCGGGCATCTTTGATTATGATAGGGCTTGTTGTGCTTGCACAGCTGTGATGTCTCCCCTCAAGTTTCTCTGTGGACACCCCCGCCCTTACAAATTTCATCTCTTTTTACGAGCCCTTGCTCCTCAGTGCTTTGCATACAACTTGTAAGCTTGAAGTTCCTGCTCTGCTCTCTTCCATTACCCTTTTTTTTCTTTCTTTCTTTCTTTCCTCTCTCATTTTTCCACATCTGACCTGTTTGTTCCTGCTCTTTTCCCTCATCATCAGCAGTTGGAAGCTTCACGCCAGCCTGAGACATGGAGCAGTAATGTTACAGCTGGAAGGACACGACATTATTCTGCATGTCTGGAATAGATGAGGTCCTAACGTCTGCGCCTGCAGGTTCCAATCGTATCTTCCGTATTTTCTTCTGCGGTGCCGTGCCCACAGTAAACAGCCTGTTTTTTGGGTTTTTTTTGTTGTCGCATTATTTCGAGAAAATAAAAATATGCGTCGCCATGCAGGCATTGTTTGACATTCATCCTATTTTCATGCAAAACAAACAAACAAACAATCTGCAAAAAAGTCCTCATTGGAAAGTATTTCCCTCTATCTCTTCGTATTGTTGTGCCATGGAGAGCAGCCAAAAGGTGAATGTTGGCTTCGGTTAGTGAACTAAAAGAAACCTTTTGAAGAATGGCTTAAAGTAAATCTGTGTTTGCTGCTTGGAGATGAAGCCCAACTGCTTTTCTTTCATCTTGCTGTCTGATATATTTGTACTTTTTTTTAATTTTTTTTTATTTTGGATGCCTTTAGAAGCCTTTCAATGTATGTAGATTATCCATAATCTATAATGTATAGCACCCTTTCCTGTACAGTCCCTTCCAAACCAAAACCAGAGCTGTCTACTATACTCATCCTAGTTTTTGTTGGGGCCCCTGCGTCCTGAAGCGGGGCCCAAAGCTTGCTGGCTTTTCAAAGATAACTCAAAGCTTCTATTTTTGTTAATAAAATGATTATGAAAATAAAATAAAAAAATAAAAAGAGTTGAAATAAAACACTTTGAACATTGATCACACTAGCCACTTTGTCACAATGGTTTTTTTTTGTTTGTTTGTTTTTTGCAAAGCCTACTTGTTTTCGTTTACTGTTCATTACTTTTCTGTCTCTGGGGTTTTTCTTTATTTGTACAAGTCAAAAGTTGACAAAAGTTTTATACTATATTTTCCTACCGAGTTGTGTTTTAGTGTGAGCTAATGACTGTTTATTTTTTGTTTTTGTTGTAGCTTGGCAGGGCTTAATTGGTGGTTTTTGTGCTGAAAATTGTCATGCATGGTCTGCTTTCTTTTCCCCTCTCTCTCTCTCTCTCTCTCTGTGGAGCGGAAAGCACCTGAAATCCTCCTGCGTTCAATCCAGTCTCTGTAGCTGCAGCACCCTCTTGGATGTGGGGGGGGGCAGCTGGTGTGGCGAGGGGGTGGGGACTTAAGAGGATCTACTGATTAAACTTCTGGCTGTGTGTAGCCTTCAGTGACCTTAATGTTGATGCTTTTCCCGTTTCTCTCCTCCCCCCCCTCTTCCCCCCCCTCCCATTGTCCCATAAGCCACTGTAGCCCTGGATCTAGTACTGTAAACGGCTCCGTCATTATGAGTAGCATGCCCTGCTTTACCAGCACTCAGGAAAAAGCCTATTTAGTCTGTAGCTCTTGTCGCAGAGCCGCACTTGAGGAAAACGACCCGTTATAACATGCTGTGTATATCTATATATATAACACAACCTCAGAAGCCACCTCAGATGAGACTACCAGGTCAGAGGATTTATGATGGTCTGGCTGAAGAGTATTTAAGGATGTCATCGTTTCATCCGTTATCTTTTAGTGATTTATGAAGCACAAACCACCAATAGGCTCTGATTAGATTATTTTCCAACAGGGTGCACCCACAGCAGTGGTTCGCACTGATTTTTAATTTTGTTTATGTTACTGGTATTGGTCACCGGTGTCCGCTGCGGCGCAGTCGTGGTAGCAGTGGACATCGCTTACTTACTTTGGGAGTTCAACGATGGTGATTTTGGAGCCTTGTCTCAGCACTTTGTTTTCTTCTGTACCTCATAAGCCTCTATGTATGAAGAGTAAGCCAGAAAATTAATAAATTCCATGGTTTGACATCATAAAATTACTCATTTGTCTCTTTTATTCCAGAATAATGATCTTCTCGCTGTAAATTAGCATCTTCAATATGCTTATATTTGACGTGGCATCTTTTCATCATCGTCTTCGTCTCATTTTGAGCTGCATCAGAATATTATCTTATTTCACACGTTTGTTTCTCTATTAAAACCACTTGTATGAGTGAACAGACTTCTCCCTGTCCCCAGCCACCATTTGTCCTCAGCAGTCTCCAAGGTAACCCCATCCTGGCATCTTTACCATAGCAACAAGCATCTTCGCTCTCTACTGCAGAGCTCCGACAGTTTCCATAGAAACAATACCAACTTCATCTCTGCTGAAAATGTCTCCGTAAAGCATTTCACAGACGTGCACGTAGATGCAGCCAGCAGTCTGATGTCTGCGAAAATACAGAGCTGAGGCGAGATAAATCCATGATGACGACTTCCTGATCGGCTGCCTCCTCTGAAATAGACAGAAATCGGTTTATTGATTCATAAAATTATTTAATTGATGTCAGGAAGGCTGAAATGATAAAATTAGTCTAAATAAAACAACGTCACACACCACATAATTGCCCTATCAATCAACGTTGCCACAGTAACGGCTGCCCGTTGCGTGGTAACAGAACCCACCGCTCATCTGTTCTGCCGAACAGCGCATGCGCGTGGTCGTCAGCTGGGCGCCAAGGAAGCAGCATCATGGCGGCGTCCACTCGGAGCGTGCAGAGCGCTCTGCGCAGAGCGACGGTCCCGTCTTTGGTGGTGATTTTGGGAGCTACCGGCACCGGCAAGTCCAACCTGGCGATCGAGATCGGAAAACGGCTTCAGGGAGAAATAATCAGCGCCGACTCCATGCAGGTAGGAGACGAGGAAAGGCGCAAGGAGTCCTCGACATGGCAGCCATGACGCTTCAGATAAGTCGGCTTGTTAAATACAGATGGAGTCGAGCAGAATTAAACACGTGCTCGTCAGATAAATGTACGCAGATCCGACCGCAAAGAAGCTCAAATATCACGTCAGCTGATGTTGCTCAATGTTAGTGGAGCTAAATGTCGCTGCGCCAGATACCGGGAGACACCCGGAGACGTCAGGAGACACCGGGAGACGTCAGGAGACACCGGGAGACGTCAGGAGACACGGGACGTTACACCGGGAAAACGACGGGATGATGCTCAACATCATCTCACGCTGCCTCTATTATGATGTAACGAAGCTGGAAAACTCACATTAGATGAGCAGCAGCAGCAGCGGAGCCTTTAATGTCACGTGTGGTGGACTGCAGCTTCAGTGTGGAGGGACAGGAGGGGGACAGGAGGGGGACAGGGCAGCAGCAGAAAGGAAGACATGCATTAATCAACATCGATATCGGGTCAAATACAACCAACTCTGTTTAAGTAAAGGTCAAAGTGCCTTTTGAAGTCTCTGAAAACGCACAAAGGAAAGCGTGCTTCATTTGAATGATGGCAAAAAAGATGGCTGTCGCATCAAATTAGCCTGATGTGACGTCACAGTCAATATCTGCTATATTTTAATAAACATAAATCACTGAAGGAAGTGTTTTATAATAACGTTATTGTTAAATTTCCGTGAATCAGCACGCAGACCTTTCACTTCATTATTCAGTCTGAGGTGTGACTCCACTTATATTAATACCACAAAGTAATGTACAATAAGTACATTAGTAGGTTCATGTACTGACTGTGGTGTTGTTATAAAGTACTGTGACTTTAGTTCAATCACAAAATATTAAGATATGATGAGATCAACTTGATTGATTCCACTCAAGAATATTGAAGTGTTGAAGCAGCGAAAGGAAGTTCAATGAGTGGATGTAATGTTTCTATTAATAACCCTTAAATCCAGAGTACATCAGGAGCATCTGTTGAAGCATGAAAAATAAAACTAGAAAGTACTTAATATGTTATGGGAGGAGTTATGACTACACAAATCACCAAGTCATAAAGTGAGATGTTGATTAATTGGAAATCATTTATTCAAATGTGAAACGGTTGCACTTTGAGGAGTGGACGCAGGCGGCAGGTGACACATCGTGTATCTGCAGATAGAAATATTTAAATATCTTAATTTGCAGCCAACATGTTAAATTGTGTGAAGGTCTTTTGTGTTGTGTTGCTCTGAGCTAAATAAAGCAAAGTAAGTGACTGCAGATGAGTCACGAGTGAGTCCATGATGGAACGGGAACATTGACGTGTTGTTGTGGAAATATTTCTTGATCCGTTACTGCTTTTTATTGATGATCTCGGTGCCATACGAGTCTACGATAAGAACATAGGATCATACCTGTGTGTGTGTGTGTGTGTGTGTGTGTGTGTGTGTGTGTCATTGGGTTAATCATGTGTTGTTTGATAGAGGGATGTTTACAGTGTGCGTCCAGGAAACGATCGTCAGTCAGTGTAATGTTGTCGGTAGTGATGGAGACGGGTCTCCGTGAGCGACATTTAAAAACTCTCACGCCTCGCTCTCCTCTCTCTCTCTCTCTCTCTCTCGCTGTCTCTCGGCCCCGCCTCGCCTTTTGGTTCTCAGGCTAGGTTGCCACAGCAACCAGAGGGCACGCACACAAAAGGAAAAGGTTGGGTACCGGTTTGTGTCGGGGCTGCAGCAGACCTCAGCGTGGACACACAGAAAACATGAACACGGTCTGCAGCTCCACACACACGTCAGCGAGCGTCCGGCGGTGATTTTCTTTGGCTGCAGTAACTTATCACATCTTTCATCACCTTTCTCCTGCCTCACCGCCACCTCCTCCTCACCCCCCTCCCCCTCCTTCCTCCTTCCAGGCTCTTGGTGTGCATTGTCCTTGAGAGTGTCTGTCCCTGTGGGGAGCGCCTCTTCCAGCACCTGGTAGTGGGCAAACTGGGTTACGCTAATAACATTTTCAGCCCAGAATATCTCGACGACCGGCCGCCCGGGTGGAGAGAAGCGGTGGCCTAGATACAGCGCGGCAGCCACGCAGCCTCCACAATCCCTGGCCTTGTTGCTACCCGGCCTTTTGGGTGTGTGTGACAGCGAGAGAAAGCGAGAGAGACGAGCAGACATGGAGTGAGTGAGAAAGAGACTGCTTATGTGAGAATGAGGCTGTGTATGGGCTGGAGCCGGCCCTGTGTTGTCTTTGGGATAGGAAACAGTCTGGTCTTGTTTGGGAGAAAGCAGCATTGTGCTGAGCTGGTGCATATTCAGCGGCGTGCTACGCCGGCCCAGCAGCTGATAGTGAATGGGCACGCTGTGGCCACTGGGAAGTGTCTATTGTCCCGGGGAGAATTGGTTCCCACACTCCCTAACACTCCTATTGTGTTATCAAACAACAACCCCCCTCCCCCTTCCTGCCCCTGGCCCAAGCCCCCGGCCCCCAGTTCATTGGACATGCAGGGGGATATTATTCACTCATTAAATGAACATGCTATCACAAGTGCCTCGCTGTACTGTCACTGAATGAGGCGCTGCCGAGTAGTGTAAAACCCTCCGTTCCCAAAGTGGAGTCCGGGGACCAGTAAGGGTGCTCCAGACTCGGAGAAGGAATTATGGGAAAATGTGTGACTGATTTTTAGGTTTTACAGCCACCTCACCTGTATGTTGCAAAATCCTCTCACTAGTTAACTGCAGTCTTAAATTAGCCAGTTATTTAAAGTCTTGTTATTTCACACAGAGAATTTCAGGTGCAGCGTATTCAGTAGATGAATCCAGAACTGGGTTAGTAGTACAGTACAGCATCTGCTTTACTAAATTTAACCGAACTCGATGCCCTTTTACTTTGAATTTCCTGGGGTTCCTTCTCCTCTCGCTGCATAGAGTAGACTGCTTTCTCTCTCTCTCTCTCTAATTTACCTGCCTTTAATTCAATCACTGGTAGACTTAAAGAAGTCTTCAGAGGTTTAAATGTTTCTGGTTAAATTGATCATCCTACAGTTTAAAATGTCCCTTTCTGTACCCTCAATGACCCACACTGTAGTAAGGGTGGGGCTTTCAAGCAAATCTACTATTTGTAATTTGCTCTGCACTATTAGATTACCCCCCCCCCCCCTCCACACACGCACACACACGAATATAAAGAGATGGCCGTTTGCTCGGTGCTTCCCTCTATGAGTGTGCTTAGCAGTGGAAGGCGTGTATGCTAGCTTTACCTGCATGGTTTGGACCGCACCTCATCATTATTTATGTTTTGAAGGATTTCCACGCAGACATTTCTGACGGCCGTAGTTGTCTTTGCATGTTTCCCCATGTTCGCACCGGTAGTTGCCTTCATTTTTATGACTGATGATTGTAAAGTTAGATTGTATTCACCCAGCGGTGGATCGGCTAAAAAGACTGGTTAAGCCTGTAGTTTTTTTTGTTGTAGGCATACAAAATTATTCTATATTGTCTGAACGGTGTAACAACAAACAGCTTACTTAACATATGGACATCGTCAGTAATGTTAGACCGAAATGTACAAGGAAAGAAATTCAGCCCTGGATTTATCAGCTGTTAACGGATTCTCTCGTGCACACTGAAGGACCGGCCCACAGAGAGGACCTGGTAAAGAGTCCGATGAAGTCTTCGTGGGTTTTTTGATGGCCCACCAGCCCACCGATGCAGCGACCCACTGCGCTTCGTCCCGGTGTTCCCGATGGCCAGTACGCCACTGACATCACACAATTACTTATCTTTATCGCCACACCTGTTTTCTTACCATTCTCGATCATTCGTTTACTCACCAAGAGCTGTCTCCAGTGATGGAAAGCATCGCCAAAGTTAAGCCTGGTTTCAGTTAAGTTTTGCCAAGACTTTCAGCCTCTTGTGTTTACTGTTGCATTGATTTAAAAAGACTGAGAGCAGACTGGATGCGACAGTGAGTCCATATTCCATGTTGTGGTACAAAGTGAGACGGGGACATGGCTTGCTCTGTAGCTTGCTAGTTCTCTACATTTTGTGGATAATTTGAGTTCATTTTTGAATGTTTTAAACTAAAGATTTTACATATTGCTCCTTTTGAGGTAAAGTAAACAGCTGAGGTGGAGAAAAGTATTTATGTAACACCAGGTCACAGTGCAACACAAGTTTTTGTTGCATTGTTTGTTTAAAATTCTTAAGATGCAGGATTTAACAGGTGAAATCAGGCTATTGCTGACACTTGTTAATCACGCGTGACCTCAGAAGAGTGAATGATTTATCAAGGCATTTCTTACCGACAACACTTTGTAGGTCATTACTGGTAATAAGAACCAGTTGACTTGGACAGACTGAGTGATTCATGTGACAGAGCATTAGACCAGTACACCGTAACGCTGTGATCATCAGTCATATGCAGCCCTGTCCTGCTGCACTGCATTAAGTCAGTGAAATGTACTGTGGAGTTGTCCGTGTCTCTCTTCATTCATCAGTGCCTCCGTCACCCAGTAGACTGTCCATGTCTTCAGTCATCTTTGTGTTGTTTCTCCCTCTAAAGCATTTTGTTGCTACTATCATCACCAGTGCAGCTAAAGTTGACTTAATTACAAAGTTAAGGAATGTGAAAAGACCCGTCTGTTTTAGTGTGCTTTAATGAGAGATTTAATGAGTAGTTACTGCTGATGAGGGTGCTGGTAATGATGCCACTCTTACAGTGCTTTTTAAATATGAATTGTGGTTCTGTAATATTGTGAATCGTGTGATATTTAGGCTATTTCTGATTCTGTTTTTGGCGCTTGACATATTTAAGATGTTTAAAAAAAGAGAGGCAGCGTGTCTTTGAAGTTCTACATGTGCTTTATCTACGTCTTGGATACTTTAGTTTCCCAGGGACATTTGAATGCACCATTAAGGAACAGTTTACTAACTTAAAAAAAAAAAAAAAAAAGCTAACTTTATGTTCACTTTCATGGAATTTCTGCTTCCAGAAGTTGTTACCTGTCTGTTAAACAAAATGGAAAAAAAAAACAGTCAAATGAATGGAAAAAAATGACTTCCTTTAATCTAGATAGATTATTAGTAGTCAAAACTATACAACCGTATACCGCCAGTATGATTGTTAGGATTATGCACGCGCTCTTTTTTTTTTATGTCACATGTTCGATGGATAACACTTTGTTACCACAAAATAAAGGGCTTCTCTGCAGGGTGGAAAAAGAGAGCTCGGTGTTGCGTTTATGTGTGGGTGGAGTTGGAGGGGCTGGAGGGGCGGGGATCATACTAAAGGGCCATCAAAGGCCCTCGGGGGCAATTTAGCAGGTCATCCGCCATTACGTTGGTTTGGGGTGTTTTTGGACGCCTTGGTGGCCGCTGACCCTTTGCTTTATGCGTGTTTGAAAGAAGGCGCTGCGTCATTCTCTGGAGGACGACGTGAGCGGTGAAAAGGTGGATGATTTGTCAGGCTTTATTCTCTTTCTGCTCGAATGTGTGAAAAATAGGCCTGAACAGCGGGGAAGCTGTCATGTGTCATCTCGGCCCTTGTAGTGCCATAAAAGTGCAGTGAAGGAAGTCTTTCTTTTGAAAACACAGAGGGCTGATTGGCCTGTTTAAGTCGTAAATGTAGATGGACGTGCCGCTGTGATTTGGCCGCTGTGAGGGGTGTTTATTCTTACGGAGCTTACGCTCGTTGCGGGCCACAGGTTGTGACACGCATGCACACACTAACACAGCTGCTCATCTACGTATTAAACACGTCCCACACTGAAAAACTGTGCCGCTACGCTACGTGTTATGTGCCTCCAATTCACTCGCATTCATCCCGTGCTCCTCTTCCTCCTCCAGCCTCCTCTTCCTCTCTCTCATCACGCATATCTGTCCATCTCTCGCGCTCTCTCTCTCTCCCCCTCCCACTGTCTCTCTATCTGTCTGGTGTGGCCATGACCTGTCTGGGCTTTTTGACGTATCTGTTTGTGTTGTAACTGAGGCAATGCTGCCGCCCCCACAATTCCTGATGCATCTTTCGAAGTCATCTAAGCCATTTTAAGAGAGCGCCAGAACAGAAAGCTAAATAGCTTTCTTACAAAAAAAAATGTTTGTGTTATTGTGTGTGTGTGTGTGTGTGTGTGTGTGTGTGTGTGTGTGTGTGTGTGTGTGTGTGTGTGTGTTGCAGTCTGCGGGTGTGGTGATGCGGTCACAGCTACAGTAAAGCACCGAGGGAGAGGAGGATAGCAGGATATGGAAGAGGAGGCGGAGGAAGAGAGAGAGAGGGGGTGGTGGGGCTATGTCATGAATGATTTATTAGTCTGGCATTACTGGGCCATTCCCCACAGAGAGAGACGGAGGAGAGGAAGATGGAGGGATAAACTGTTGAAGGATGGTGCCTTGAACGATGGAAGAGCTAAAAAGAGGGACTATAGGCAAATAGGTATTCAGCTTTAAGTGTAACGGAGGAAAGGATGCAAAGAGGAGGATAAAAACCTTTGTGTGTAGGGACCTGTCTAGAGGTCAGACTGAGGATGAATTGCACCGCCTTCAACCAGTGTTAAATGATCACAACTGACGCATTTGATCAAAACATTTAACATTTCATGGCAGTAAATGTCCACTTTAAGTGGGGGGGGAAAAATGTAATTATGTAATATAGATCACCATAACTGAAACCTAGGAAATACAAATTGTACGGCTAATTTAAAATTGTAGTAATGTTTTACGGTATAATCATAGGGATGTGCTGATGCGACGGTTTCCAGCACCCAAACAAAGGTATCAAGTCGACTGATCTGATGCAGTTGTTCGTTTTTTTTTCTTGCGTCTAACATTTGTAAACCTCTCTTTGGGAAACGGAAAGCGGATGTCCACGCACCAACATCTTATTTAGGCTTGTAGAATTTTTAATTATATTCTAAGGATTATGAGATTATGTGTCACTTTGCATCAACCTCTTAATTACAGACACACCGTCACTTTCAACCTGACTAAAGGCAATTAGTGGGTTCACTCGCGGGGCTGATTTGAGTCTGTGTGCGTTTCGACTCCAGTGAATTTTGGTGAAATTGCAGATAAATTATAAACTAAGAGTTCAAAATTGAGGAAGCTGCCTGTAGCCTGTTAGCTGTTTTTCACCTGTCTGCTTTGTATAATAAGTCAAGTATTTTGTTGGTCTGTTTTTTTGTGATTCTGCTATCAATATTTGTTATGCGATGTGTTTTAAAGTGCAGATAAACTCCACAGAGTGAGCCTTACGTTAGCTTTTGTTAGCAAAATGCTAATCATTTTCAGAACCTTCCCTTTCAAAGTAAAGCACCACAGCTCTCGCGTTGAAATGCAATTATTGTGACACGTGTGAGGGAAGTGGCAACAGGCTAATTACCCATCATTTGTTCCCAAACTCTTAATAGCTTATCAACTTATTTTAGTTTAATACGTGGCGCCGAAATCGATTTGGTCCGACGCGTTCTCAGAAAAATGTTTCCAGCTAAAACTCATTCTGTCGGCCCATTAATGAAACACCAGCACTGACAAACCATTACGTTGGTCGAACACTGTTCTGAAAGGTCTTCTTAATGTCCATTCATCCTCTTTTGCTCTCTCTGAAATCTTATTTCATGTCTCAAAGAGTGTTTGTTCTCTGTGTCTCTTTCTTCTGCCCTCACCCCTCTCCGTCTCTGCTGCCGCCTTTCTTTCGGCCATGCTCCCCCCTTATTTATGTGGCAGAGGAACAGCTGTCTCGTGCAGGGCGTAAGGTTGGCCAGGCAGGCCGGCTGCAGGCTCTGCACAGCTCGAACACTGAGCTCATTGTCCCCCCCCCCACACACACACACAAGCCACATGGTCTCATCCATTTAAAAGCGAGACAGGAAGGAGAAGGCAGCTGAACCCACATTTGCCCTGCTTCCATTGAAGTGTATCAATTTGAATTATGACTTTTGGAATCAGACAAGCTAAATGGGACGAATTCTCTGAAAACGTTTCTTCAACAACTTCCCAGAAAACTGTCTTTGCACTTCCTTGTGTATTTTTTTTTTTTTTTTTTACAATGACACAAAAGGCTGGAACAAGTTTAAATAATAACACACGGGGTGATGAATGTCTTCATCTCCTTGCAGCTCAGAGGTGGCTGTAAAGTATCCGTCCGCCTGCCTAGAAATGTCGTACATGCCGGCATTGAATACGCTGCACATTATTAACTGCTCTTCAGATGGTGTGAAATATGACCTGCATTAGCTGCAACCAAATAACTTGCTCAGCGCTAATCGATCCCTCCTTTACTTTTTGTCAGCCTTTTGTCTCCATTAATGCGTTCCTGTATCTCCCCTCCCAGCCAGCTGTTCGAAAATTATTTCAATAATTTCAAATCTTTACTTAAAAAGCGGTTGACAGTCAGTCATCCAATCTCCTCAATTTCTTGTGACATCTTCATTCAGTTTCCTCCAGAAGACTCGTAAACACGATTAGCTCTGTTGTTTTTTTATCTTTGAATCCTTTATGACTCTGAGCTCGAGCATCGCTGCAATTTGTAGCTCATTTCCACCGCCTCGACTTGGAAGTCTTCATTTCGTTCTCATTTTCCCTCTCATTTACAGCTAACCCTCAAAGCAGTTTTCTCTCCGCATCTTCCGCTCAAGTGGCTCTTTTCATTTTTTTTTTTTCTGATTTACACTCTTTTTTTTTTTTTTCCCTCTGCCTGCTTTTACTCTCGGGTCTCCTTGTCTTCTTTAAGGCCAAATTAAAATCAGCACAATCTGTTTTCGCAACAGTCTCACGAGAACACATGAACGTACATTAAGGGGTGGTTGCATAACGATTATTAGAGAGTGGGCTCTCACGATGGCAGGCAAGAGTGGACGAAGTGACAGGAACTGGGAGAAGGAGGCTAGACGGGGGAGAGGAATTGTTATTAATTCTCGAGTGAAAGACATTTTAGCTGATTGTTAACGTGCAGCGGAGGCTCGTTTCTTATGCTCATCATATGATGAAGAGTGTATGGTATGATTGAAAAGCCGAAAGCACAACAGGTGCTAAATGGACATAGTGACCAGACCCAGATTACAGAGACCTGCTTAAGATTCACTCTCCAAGGGCTCTATTTTAACAATAACCTTACCGAATGCATGTAAAGTGTGTCCAAATCCACTTCTGATAATCTGAGGCAAAGTACGACACATGGTTCAGAGGTGTGGTATTTATTTGAGGTGAGAATTTCAGGCGAAACTACGATTTGAAATTTGCACGGAACTATTTGATTTTTAATGAAATATTCAGGGGGGAAAGGAAGATTTATAGTTTATAACGACTATTTGAAATTCATGCCCCATTCCTAGTACTTAGTTTCTTAATCAACCATAGTTGTGTTTTTAAACCAGTCAGTGTCATCTCCCTTTAAGAGCCTGTGTGCTTGCACTGTGGCAGATTGCTATTGTAATGGCGGACTTGTCAAGTCGTTGGCAAAAACTCTTGTCTGCAGAGGACACAGATCTGCTCGTGTGCATATTGAGCACATTGATGTACACAATAAATATATTTCACAGTGTAAACGTAAAAATATCTTTGCTTGTTTGCAGCAAAGCAAAAACAGACATGAGTGTATGTTGCGTGCATTACTCTCTTAATTATGCGCCCTTCAAATAACCTGGGTTGTGTTGGTCCATCACGTTCTGCTCCAACAGTGCACCTGACCACACCTCATTTTAAGACCAGCACGGCCGTTGGCGTTCATATGAGCCGAGGTACATTTGCTTTTTAAACAACGTGGGTGTTTGAAGGGAAAATGAACTGCTTTGGTCTGAAAGTAGCGTTTGGTGCTGCTTTGCCCCCGGTGTAAGATTAAGAGCCTTAAGTGGTTTTCTCCGTATCTCTTTCTATTACACACACACACACACACACACACACACACACCAAGTAGTCGTCCCCTCTGAGCATCTGTGTGTCTTTCTCCATCATCCTTCTCTCTCTCTCTCTCTCTCTCTCTCTCTCTCTCTCTCTCTCTCTCTCTCTCTCTCTCTCTGTGTGTGTCTGTGGTGGATAATGTGCGCAAATGTGTCAGGGAGCATCCTGTTCTCTCTAACAAGTACACAGCGCTCTTCTGTCTCCTCTTATGTCTATTCATTTCCTTTTATCTTTCCAACGCTGTTGTTCTTCCAAACACCTCTTCAAATGTTCACCCTTCTTGATTTGCTCTCCTCCATCCCTCCTCTCCTCTCCTCCATCCCTCCTCTCCTCCATCCCTCCATCCCTCCCTTGGCTGACGGGGGTGTCGTGCAGAGAAGCCGTGAATAATTTATCAGTCTGGGTTGTTCTGCCCTGCCCTGCTCCCCACTTTTGGCCTGCCACAGAGCTGAAGAACATTTGGTGAAGTACACGCAACCCACAGACACGGTCACCAAGGTTACAACGAATAACCCGCACGGCTGTATTGATTAAGGAGGTTAGGTCTGTTGGGTTAAACTGTCTCTATTGTTGTTGACTTGAGCTACAAGGCTTAGACTACAGGGAGATGGTTGGTAGTAAAGTTTGGAGACATTCAAGAGGATGTGAGCACATCATGTAACACGCTGAACTGAAAAACAAGGTTGAGCTGTTTTCAGGTGGTAGAAAAAGCTGTCTCATGTTTAAAGACTGAAGTTGAAACTACATTTGGAATCAGAAGTTTACAGACACCAAATACATTTAAACTCAGTTTTCAGTTGTTCTGGACATTTTATCTGTGTAAAGTTATACAAATCTCTGCGATTAGAATCACTACTTTATTTTAAGAATGAATTTTGTCCAAATAATAGCAGAGAGAAAGGTTGATTTTAGCTTTTGTGTCTTTCATCACATTCCCAGTGGGTCAGACATTTACGTATACTTTAAGTATTTGGTAGCATTGCCTTGTAACTCTGGTCAAACGTTTCAGGTGTCCTTCCTCAAGCTTCTCACATTAGGTTACGGGAATAGTCGTCCTTGCTCTCGCACACTTTTTCAGTTCTGCCCACAATTTCTCTATTGGATTATGTTTATGGCTTTGTGGTGGCCACGCCAAAACTTTGACTTTATTGTCTATATGTCCGTTTGGCACAACTTTGAAAGCATGCTTAGTGTAGTTGTCCAATTTGGAAGATTCATTTGCAACCGACCTTTAACTTCCTGGCCAATGTTTTGCTTCTCCTTTCTTGTGATGTCACATATTTTGTGAAGTGCATCACTGTCTCCTGAAGCAAAGCACCATCACAACATGATACTACCACCGCCATGCTTCATGGTTTTAATCGTGTTCTTTAACTCTGAAGCAATGGTTTATCAATGGACTCTTTTGCCAATGTTGAAATGGCAAATGTGCACATACTGCACACGTAAAACTGGTGTGGATCAAGCGACATATCTTGGAATACTTGTTTACGCATGGTACTGCATCCCACTGCAGCATGTGCATTACTGTGCATTTGATTGCACCTTGTAAAAACATTTTCATGTGTTTTTGAGTAGATCTAGCAAGATAAATTAGCTGTGCTGATATACATGTGCATACTAGTTTATTTCAAATATTTATTGGTGTTGGTGCTTATGTCCACCGATAACAATAAGTGCAGGAATGTTAAACTAGCTTTTAGCTTATTTAAACATGGTGGAAAATATCAATCCCTCCATATGTCATATAAATACACGTTTGAGGCTCTTTCTCCTGCACAGAATCTTTGTGTAGTCTGTAATCAACCATTCAAAGTGTGGCTCAGACTGAATCAGCCTGAGGTTGCCAGGAAAACTTTATGAAACCCCTTTGAGTCCAAACTTACCGGTACACTTACACTTCTGGTTTGATTCGGATGGGATTAAAGTTGAATAAAATAAAGCAAGCTTGGGCAAAGCACTATTTTTCAGTATTTCAGAACAGGAAAATGCAGCCTTTAATCAAAGCAGTCAGCCAGACTGGAGCACACAAGTATTATTTGCACAGCATGAAGGAACAACTGAATGAAGTCACTCTTGACTTTAACATGAGCAGATTGTTTTTCCTGCTGTGAAAAATTATGAAAATTACAAAACGAAAAATAAAGACTGTGAAAGCAACGTTTGTGAAAGCATTGTGATTATTAGTGGAGGCACATTTTAGAAAATTGGTATGTAATAAGTGAATTAACCACAGACTGTATATAAAAGTGGACGCATAAAAATGGTCTGAAAAATTAGGCCAATGTGGAAGCGCCTTTAACGGCAATATCACCGGGTGCCGATAGAGGTTGGCTCCAAAAAGCCTCCGGCTCCACAGACTCCCATTCAACTTCTCTAATAAAATCATTCAATAAAGTCAATAAAAAAAAATTCCCAGGATTTATTTTGTTTTTATTAGCTAAAGTCACTCCTTCTTATTAGTTTTCTGGCTGTCCATCTGAAAATAATCCCGTCATTAATTAGAAAATAAACTTAAAAAAGCTGTGTTTATGGGGGCGTGTCTGTTTAATTGACAGGTCTGTGGTGCAGTCAGGTTACGGCTATCGGTGGGTGGAACGTTGGTTTCCAATCAGATCAAGTCAGATCCACCAGTTCAACCCCAGCTCGCCCAAATATGGTCACTACCGACTCCAAACCGCTCGAAACCGGCAAGATGGCAACGGCCAAACTCTGAACTTGAGGCCACATTACAGCCAATCACAAACCAATGGGTGACGTTGGTTGTCACTTTGAATTAATACGTGACATTGACATTTTCTTTACTGTAATTTTACCTCGTGATTCTGCACAGAAAATCTAAAGCTATAACCTGTGACTCCAAAAATGGACAATGTTTTAGAGCTCCCCCTAAATTGTTCAAAGTAAGCTTTTTAGGGAAGCTCATGTCCTTTTCAGGGGAGCTGAGCTCCACTTAGCTCCCCTGTAATTCGAACAGATTTGAATCACAGGGTCAGTCCATGAAGTACTTTTCGTTAACTTTAACCATTTGGCCTTCTAAATGCCATACATCCCAAAATCGAATAAATGGTCATGAAGTTCAAAAGTGACAAAAAGCAAATCTTTAAGTACAATGACTTCCAATCACAGTCCACATTCACGAGCACATCTAATCTTCTGAGACACACATGTACTTGCTCAAAGCTAATACAGCCAACAGTCGTTATGAAGCTCTCGGGGATGTGATGGGTGTACAACGATGTCCTTATCTTAAAACCAAATGTGAAGTCAGCCAGAACAAACTGAACATCTCAAACACCATTCTCAGAGTGCAGATCCAATCAGGAAGTACATATTGAAACTCCAAAAGGACCTTTTTTCTTTTTTTTTTTTTCTTTTTTTTTTTTTTTATCAGCGATGGATTTACATAATAATCACAGACATGACTTTGAAGTTTAAAGAATGGTAAAATGCTTCAAGAACAGAGAAGCCTGGTTAGAAAGTGCTCCGAATCCTGAGACATCCCAGTGAAACTGTCGACTGAAAATCGTGATGGACCGCTGCATGACACTCGGCTGTCACATTCCATGAGGGAGTCCCCCTCGCTGGGGGACGTAAAGTGGACAGAAGATGGGTGTCATAATTTGCAGGAATGGTCGGAGCCATTTCACACGGTGGACAGACAGCGCACCTCTTTCCTTCCTCCATAATCGCTCTGCGCTCAGTTTCTGACAGTGACAAATACACTCACACCTACACACACCTTCTTAGCAGCAGAGATTTCAATCTCCTGACATATTTATTTTATGGAGGCTATTTTTTACAGCGTTGTCCGGAGTTTTATTCTTCCTTGGACATATGACTTCCAGTAAACTCCCATTTTATGGCACACTATCCAGTCATAGTGTTAATGTACTAGTTCCATCATTGACATATGTTGTATATTCTCCTATTACACCCATTTTGTTCTGTGATTTACTTCTACTTATGCTGTCTTTGCTCCTTTGCGTCCCCTCCAGGTGTACCAGGGTCTGGACATCATCACTAATAAGGTGACGGTCGAGGAGCGCGCCCAGTGCAGACATCACATGATCAGCTTTGTGGACCCGCTGGTGAGCAGCTACACGGTGGTGGACTTCAGGAACAAAGCTTTGGCGCTGATATCCTTTTCCCGGAAAAGGGTGAAAGCATGGGGAGTGGTAAATTTCCGGTAACACCTCTCCACATGTTGCTATCACGTCTTTAACCTCCCCAGATTATTAAGTGGTAACTGCGAGTCAGTTTGACTTTTACTAATTGGTGTGTGTGTGTGTGTGTGTGTGTGTGTGTGTGTGTGTGTGTGTGTGTGTGTGTGTGTGTGTGTGTATTCCTGCTGTGTCCTCGTTTTGTCAGTGCAGATGTTGCACTGAAAATGAGAAGAGAGAGATCACTGGAGACGGTATTTATAGAGAAGTCTCTGTCTGCGGTGTCCACACACACACACACACACACACACACACACACTTGGAGACTCTAGGCAGTCACACCCTCCCGCAGACACTGGCCGTCACACAGATGTGGAGAGAGGAGGCGATAACTAGAGAGGGTATTAATAGATCAGGATGGCGCACGCACGCACGCACACACACACACACACACACACACACACACACACACACACACACACTCACACTCACTCACTCACCAGTGCGGTGAGGGGATGCGGTAGCTCCAAGAATAGGCTTGGTGCAGCGCAAGCCTGCTGGTGGGAAGAAGGAGAAACGGGAAGAGATGAATACAGATTAGTGGGGATCGAGGCAGCATGGAGGATTTTAACTGTAAAGCAGAAAAGGGGAACAAAAAGAGGATGAGGGGTGTGTGATATTTGGGGAGAAGGCTGACGAGCTTTAGAAGTTCAAAGACGTCGGACCTAATGATGCATCATCAGACATTAGCCCTTCACTCAACATGTCATTCTCACAAACACCCTCCTCTCCTCTGCGACTCCTCTTCAGCTCTCAGTTTTCCAGCTCCTTCTGTTTTCCCTCCCTTCATTTTCCCTGCTGCTTGTCAGTGACCGTCCTCACTCCCTTCCATGACTCCTCTGCAAGTGCAGAGCTGTGTGTGTGTGTGTGTGTGTGTGTGTGTGTGTGTGTGTGTGTGTGTGTGTGTGTGTGTGTGTGTGTGTGTGTGTGTGTGTGTGTGTGTGTGTGTGTGTGTGTGTGAGAGAGAGAGAGAGGGAGTGACGATGGCTGATGGGCCTTTATCTTGTTTCAGTGGTTATTTAATTATCCTGGAGTAGGGAAGGTGGGCGACTTGAGGGAGGGAGGGAGGAGGAAGGAAGGAGGAGAGAAGGAAAAGTGCAAGATGAGAGAAGATGCGACAGAAAAGGAGAGAGAGAGGAAATAAGGTGTGGCACACGGCTCCGTCTGCGCGATCAGGAAGGGTTTTTTTTAATTTTTTTTATTCATTTTGGATCTGAGCTACACTGAATGACTGATAATGACTTCAGTAAAAAAACAGCTGCAACTAATCATTATTGATTAATCTGCCAGTTATTTTTCTCAATGAATCAATTCATTGTTTAGTCTATTACATTTTGAAATGAAGCAAAGAGTTTCCAAAGTCTGACTTTTTAGTATCACTGAGAGTAATTTTAAACCTGGAGATAAAGAGATGATTTATGGCACACGTGCCCAAATTCTGTCCTATGAAGAGCCAAAAGTGAATCTGAATGGAGGGCGGTGGGACAAAAATAAATGTTTATGGGAAATTACATTTAATTAAAACGTTAAATGTTTTATTAAAAATGAACATTCTAAATGTTAATGTGTTGCTAAAGGCCGCTGAATTCATTGTGCAAAGCTCAGCTTCTTCCTTAACGCGCTCCAACATAGATGACATGCACAGCAGAAACAAACTGCCGATCGTTGTCGGAGGAACCAACTATTACATCGAGTCTCTGCTGTGGAGAGTCCTGCTGGATGCAGCAGTAAGTGTCAGAAGTGCACCTTGCTTTGTCCTTTATGATGCTCTGATGCTGCTAGTCTCATTTAATGTATTCATTTCTTATTATCTTAATGCACTTTTTTTTTTATACAAGAAGACAACATTAAGTGCATGTCGCGGTCACAACTAACTGAAACTTAACTCTAACCTTTAAATGCTGTCTTTGTGCTGAATATTGTTAATCACACTGCCCGAGTTTATTTTCTGGTCTTTATTCTCTATTTGCATTGCATGTTATTTCTGACCCAAACCGCTGTTTTAAAAGGACCCATTAATATATGAAGCCTTTGGAAACAAATCCTAAATCAAATGTGTCCCACAGCAGGAGAACGAGGAGTCTGTTGACGGAGCAGACGGGGCTCCAAACAGGAAGCTGGAGCTGGAGAAGCTGGGAGGGGCGGAGTTACATAAACGGCTGGCAGAGGTGGACCCCAGAATGGCCGCCATGCTGCACCCCAACGACAAGCGCAAGATAGCCAGGTGAAACACTTGGTAATGTCTTCAGGTGTATATGTTACACTCTTGTACCTGTGGCACGCAAATGTGTGGTGTTGATTTATCACCTTTTGTGAAGTGCATTTGCAGTACAAGGTTGGATCAAATAGTTCTGAGACTGCTCCTGGTGCGTGTGAACGGTGCGCAGAGCTGGAGGAGGCTACGAGCTTTGTGAGGAAGTGTTACAAATGTAATCGCTCGTAATCAAAATCAGAACCCGAGTTATGGAGGTTTTTGTGAGCGCTGGTTCATGCATCAATAAGAGCAGAGAGCACACATTCAATTTTGTGTCAAACTTAGGAAGTCATCAAACGGAGAACCTCAAAATGCTTCGGAAAGCCAACATCAATGAAGCAATGAGCCTAAAGAGGTGTTTTGAGCGACATTTGTGTTTCCGAGCGGCGGAGCATCTTACAATTCACACGCAACAGGAGCAGTCTCTGAATTTTTTTGATCCGCCCTTGTATAGCATGTCCTAGTTTACAGTTAGATACATAAGAGCAAAAGAAACACTACAGCAACAAAAGGGAACAATTCAGCTGGAACTTTTGCAGCCTTTAAAATACATTGCCACTAAATAGCTTAACAAACAACTACTGGTCCAAGGGTTTACAAGCTAGTTAAGCTAGCTAACTGGAAAAAAATAAATAATTATCTAGAGGTTTGTTCTCGTTCTGTGCCCGGCTGGCAAACTTGTTTTGGCGTTTTATAAAAATCGTTGTTTCTCCCACCGTTGAAACGCACCCAAAAAGACGTGGCGGTACAAAACACGAGTGTGTGTTTCACCTTCAAAGTAAAATGGCGTGTAGTGTGTTTGTTGTTTTTGTGTCAAAGCCGAGTTTTCCAATGTTTTGTGTGAGATCCTGAAGGGCTCATGCTCTGTCTCAGGCTGACAGTCCCAGTATATAGCCAGCGAGTGTCAGCTTACGCACGCACGCATGCACACGCGCAGCTTGATGAGTCGCAGCATGCACTCTGTCCTTTGTGTGAGCGGGTTAGGTTACCCTGCTCTTTAAGTTGACAGCAGACGACAGGAATCATCTTTTCCTCATAACCCTGCCGTGCAGCCCGGCGTGACCAAAGAGTCTGCTTTGGATTTAAATCTCAGCGTCTCAAACACTTGTTTAGCCGAGTCTGAATGCAGACGATGTCCTGGTGAGAAAAAGAAAGCGATTTCATACAGCGTTGGTTCTTTCGTGCGCGTAGTTTATGTTTCTCCTTGTTTTATGTCTTTATTTGTCCACCGGGTTTGTTTCCAGTGCAGCACTCCTCAACATTCACTGCTTTCAAACTGCACGCTGACTTTGTGACTGAAGAGAGGGAGTAGGAGGTTTTCATTTCATTGGATTTAATGGATGAATGGATGGTTAGCTCATCTAATCTCCCACCCTTTCTACCCGCTGAGGCCTGCTGGAGATATATATATATATATATACACACACACACACACATATACACACACACACACACATATATAGTGGAATGTAATTTCATAATATACGGGCATCATACGAGTTTGTATCAAAAACCTTTGCTTGGTTGTGTATACAGAAGGTTCCAGTGTAAAATATGGGTTTTATTCAACTTGTCATCTTCAGGAGTCTTCAAATCCATGAGGAGACGGGCGTCCCTCACAGCCGCTGGCTGGAGGAGCAGAGGGGCCAGGAGGGAGGGGATGGTCTTGGGGGGCCGCTAAGGTACCCAGACCCCTGCATCTTCTGGCTGCACGCTGACATGGAGGGTGAGGAGATGGCAATTATTCTGTCCCTCTTTACGGACACGACAATATGGATGTAGGAACTTAAAAGCAGTGTAAAACAAGCTTCTAGGGACGCCTTGTCTTAATTTTCATGCTACATTTAATATATTTCTGCTCTGTCTTCTTTACTTCTTCTTTCTCTTCCAGCTCTAGACAAGCGGTTAGACGATCGTGTAGATGAGATGTTGTCAGCAGGACTGATAGAGGAGCTCAGAGACTTCCATATAAGATACAATCAGCAGAAAGTTCGGGATGACAGGTAACGATAAAAAAAAAAATGCTTGATTTTGCAGTGACTTTCTTCAGAAATGTTGATACAATTTAGTTTTCAGGATTTGTTTTGTTTCTTTGAGGCAAAATTGTGAAAATTGGCAAATATAGCGAGTTGAGGGGGACATTTTTTTTTTTAATTTTTTTTTTTACTACAAATGAAGATAGGGTTTTGTATATTCACTTCATATGATAATTGGCTCACTGCACCTCACAAATAGCTGGAAATATTTTAGTGTCGCCTGATTGGAGGCTGTGGCTCAGACGG
This sequence comes from Embiotoca jacksoni, assembly GCF_022577435.1. Taxonomy (NCBI): domain Eukaryota; kingdom Metazoa; phylum Chordata; class Actinopteri; family Embiotocidae; genus Embiotoca; species Embiotoca jacksoni. Next base: position 14,589,632 of record NW_027185425.1, read on the forward strand.
TAGAGTGGGTTGCACACTAGTCAGAAGGTTGGTGGTACGATCCCCAGGTTCTCCTGTCCACATGCCTAAGTGTCTTTGAGCAAGACACTGAACCCTAAGTTGCTCCCAATGGTGGACCATCGGTGTGTGAATGTGCTCCTGATGGCAGCACCTTGCATGGTGATCTGTCTCATTAGTGGGTGAATGGGAAAACCATGTTAAAGCGCTTTGAGACCGAAAGGTGATAAAGCGCTATACAAGTACAGACCATTTACCATTTCTCTTCTTTTTTTTTTTATCGACTGAACTCAACCATCCACTCAAAGGTAAAAAGTCACACTTACTAACACACACTGTATGATTAAACTGAGAAAATACAACATTTGGTAGCCTAATTTTCATAAGACCACATTTCCCATTAATGCCGTCACTTGCGGTTTTACCATTTTTATTTTTTTTTTTATTCCTGTCAACCAGCATGTGTTTTTTTGATGATCAGAGCAGAGGTTGAAAAGCCTTGCTGACTGTAAATCAGGAGTTATTTTTGTTGATAAAGTTTTGTGGAAAGCCGACTTTGTGCCTTCAGTAGAGCTTCTATTGATGGGGTTTATTACAGAGAAATTGCAGAAATTTAGGGGAAATTGTAATTTCACACAAATACTGTGGAGATTGGTTTAATTTACATGAATTATTGCGATTGGATTTGGATTCCGTTATCTGGCCTAAAACCTCAAGTGATGTATCTATTTTATTATTGCTTTTAACACAGAGTTTGATGCTTTTAATGTCCCAGGAGTTCAACATGACATTCTCATCCTCTTATCTAAATGAATGATCAAGACGGTCAGTCTGGACTCAGAGTTAACTCCTCTCTTTCATGTGAGCAGGCCAATAGGAGTGAAGTGAACTTCAGCAATCTGTAATATCCAGTTATTTATTTCTTCTCCCAGGCTAACAGGTCACTCCGCTCTGTGCACAGTCGTCTCTCATCGGCCACATTTAGATTCAGCCCACACAGCTGCGAGTTCAATTCAGACGGGACTGATTTTTCTGTAGGATGTCCAGCAATTATTAATAATTGCAGAGAGAAGCTTCCCTCTGTGGGACATCAGCATCATCAGGGGAGTATGGTGATCTGCGCTTATCAGTGACTCAGGAGTTTTAACTCCACGCTGAGAGGACTTGAAGGAGACCCTGCCGTGTGTCTGAGATGCTATCTGAAGAAAAGATGATCAAGATTCACACAATTACCGGCTTGTATCTGACATTTCCTAACAGTAACCACATGATGCGCATCATACCGGAGTGACATCACACTGTGGTATGACGCCACTGTTTCCTGTCCTGTTAGCGATGTTGGCTCACCACGATTCAGAGGGATCTTCTTCCTAAATGTGTTTGAAAATCAAACAACTGAACTCCTGTTGTTATTTTATGGCAGCCCGCTGTCATATTTTCAGTTCTACCGCTGGTGATATTAATCCTCTGCGGTTTAAAAAGTTCAAAATTGGCTTCATAAGGATTGTGTCATTTCTACATGAATCATCTGATTCATTAATCCCACGTCAGGAATAACTGTTTTCACCAGGATCACTGCAGATAGTTAAGATTTGTCTGAAAGCATCTGTCAAAATTAAAACAGCCCTTCTGGCACGGCTGCCAAGAAAAGAGGCAAGAAAACATTGTTAAATGAGGAAAATAAATTCCATCTAATTTATATGTGGGCTGTGGCTTGTGATGAATGGCAGATTGTATTGACTGCAAAGCTAACAATTGTTATTTTACAAATATACAGAGATAAATTCAATAAATTGAACTCAGCTGTGTACGCACAATAATTCATTTTTGTGGAAATGACTAAAAGAAATCACTGGCATTTTGTTTTCTCATAAATAATCCTGGTTACTTTCTTTCTTACTTTCTGACTGGTGGAAAAGAAACACAGACATCAGTGGGCTCTTCTCTTACACCCAGCGTCCACCTTGTTTAGGTACCACTGTGTACTTGTGCCCGTATTTGCTCCAGTGTGCATGTTGGGTGTTACAATGAGGTGCGGTCCGGTGTGTTGGTGGTGCATTGCTATCATGAGGCAACGGAAAGCGATTGACCAACAAAAACCTGGTCTTAGGTCAATGCTGCAGCATTTTGCTGTTATTTTAAGGGTGAATTATTAAGACGGTAATGTTCACCTTCAAAAGGCGAGTGCACTGCTCGCTGCTCATTATACACACATGGACATGCAGCAGCATGCAATTGTACAAAAGATGAAAAATAAAAAGAAGACGGAGAAAGAATATTATTTGGTGTATCAATCTGAGCCGATCTGTTTCTTCTGCAGAGAAGAGTTCTTTCCAAAGACTTGGCAGATCCTCCCTTATAAAGTGCACCAGGCTTTGAAAAGGAAATGGGAGATGACACTGATTGGTTTATTTCATGTTACACCCAAAAAAACACTCGTGATTAATCAGGAGACCGAACTACCCGTTTGAACCATGCACTTTAAGTCCTACTGAGGTTATTTGGATGTGCTTTAGATGCCGTGCTTCAAACATTAAGATACTCACTGTAATGTTGGACCTGTCAAAACAAAACATTTATTAGCTTTTTCTACAATTTGAATGCTTTTCTTTTTCCACTCTAACATTGAAGCACAGGCAAGACCAGATGGAAGATGTCATGATTGACATTTCCACTAAAAAATGACCTACAATCGATTCAGCAAGTGTTATTTTTACTTTTTAACAACAGGCACTTTGTTTGGCAGCGACGAGTTCTCAATCATCTCCACCAGCACATTTTTAGATTAGCAGCTACCTACTCACCATATGGTGCAAAGCATATTGTATGACATGTAAAATATATGAATCTATCAAAATGAGTTTAGTGTGTTCTGGATAAAGTGTGGACATGTATGTCAGCTTCACTAACAGCGAGTGTGTTTGTGTCTTTGTAGCAGATATTGACCGTGTGTGTGTGTGTGTGTGTGTGTGTGTGTGTGTGTGTGTGTGTGTGTGTGTGTGTGTGTGTGTGTGTGTGTGTGTGTGTGTGTGTGTGTGTGTCTGTGTGTGTGTGCGTGATGGGGTGTGGCTGCGGGGAGTTGATGCATTGGTGGAACGATGCCCAGGAAGCTGCCAGTTCCCTTCCTTCGACCCTCCTTTCTTTCATCATCCCACCTCATCACCCAGCCTCCTCCTCTTCCCCCTCATGCTCTCCCCTCCCTCCATCTCTGCCACTATTGCCCTCTCAGCAATCTGATCATCCTTGCACTTTACTCCCCCCCACGCCTCTCTCTCTCGCTCTCTCCCTCCGTCTGTCTTTCTCTCTTTTACCCTAATGTCTCCATTCCCGGCTGGCTGCTGTGGCCAGACATCAAGGTCAAATCTTTCCCTCCCCCCTCCCTCTCTTCCTCTGTCTTTCTTCTCCTCCCTCCATTGACTTTACATTTCCTGTGCTTTCACTATTCTCAGATTTCTCTGTCCGTCTAGCCAGATTTATTTTTGTTATTTCCTCTCCTTGTTTCTCTTACAAGTGTATAAATTAAAAACCCAGAACAGTCCTTATTGTTTTAATGTTTGTGCTACAGTCTATTTAAGTGAACAATTCTATCATCAAAGTTTCTTTTTTATGAGATCCAGATTATTTTTTGCCTACATGTTCGGTGTGATGACCTGAACAATATCAGAGCAGGTCACGGTGTCTCCTCCACTCCTTACTGTTGGCTGCAATTTGTTTTTCCTGAATATTTGTTCTCCCGCCAATAACAGAATTAAAAACACAACAACAGAGAATTATCAGCATCTTATTGTGTGTGGTGACTTCTGCAGTGTTATGAGAACTGAGAAAATGCAATGAAAGTACGGAAGGATCTTCGTCCATAAATCAGATTAGAAACGAGTCCCTCTTTATAGTCTCAGAGCTTCTCTATTTTATCTAATTTTTTTTTTTTTTTGTGTACCAAAAACCATCTCAGCATTGTTTTGCATCTCCTCTCTCAGGCTTCTCTCTAGAGCTCTACCAAGAAGAGGCTGTTTTGTGTCTTGAGTCTTTAAGACACATTGAGATCAATGACTCTCTTCTGACTGGCTCTACCTCTCTGACTCTTTCCTGGTTGACACGCGTCCAGGTTTTCTTCGGTCTTGTAGCTCGCTAGCTCCTAGACAGAGTGACCACTCGTTGTTTCTTCCACATAAAAGTTTCAACAGTGGGCTGTGCTGAAGGCATACGAGTTATGACACGTGTTTGTGACATCACACAATTTAAGGAAGTCCAAACGGCACAGTTGCTGAATAGGGGTTTTGACACTTTCACAGTATTTATACACGACCTTAACCTGCTTTATGATCAAAACAACAAAAATAATTTGAATATCTTCATCATAGGACCGTTTAAGGTGTTTTTTGTCTGCATGCACAGGAGCTGTTTATTCCCAAAATGACCGTTAATTGTGCACATTTGCCAGAATCTGCTAATGAGGGTGTTATTTTTATAACTTTTCCTCAGGATTTGTTCTGCAGCTCAGGTTAAAGCCGGACTAGTATTTTACTGATATTGTTTTTACCCTCCTGATCATGCATTGAAGCTATTGGACCTGTTGTCATCAGCGCTGCTCTTTTCCAATAAGAGTAAAATTAGTATGACAGGAAAAATATTTCCTTTTAGTGGTAGAGAGACAAATTGCACCACCGCTTTCGTGTACTGTCTTTGCAATCCTGCCAATTTTGGAGAAGGTCTAGGTCATTGAACATAACGCATACCAACTGTGGAGCAGTTACAGCTTGGGCCTGAACAGGCTGTAACTGCTCAAATTGGGGTGATGGGGTCTGACATTGACTAAAATGTCCTGGTTCTGCTGTCCTCCGAGGTAACCAGTGGGATTCTGACCCAACCTTGTGTCACTCTACTGAGTCTAAGCACCTGTGGGTCCCCTTGTCTGATCCATTGAGTTTTATTTTTTAATGTCATTTTGTCACTTTGTCCCCCGAAGGTCCTCACATCTACTCCGATATTCTTTGTTCGGGGAGGGCAGGAGAGATGGAGGAGGAGGAAAAGGTGAAATGAGTCACCACTGGGTGTCTATAAATGTCAAGTTGGAGACCAAAACTTTTTACATTGATGGATCTCCTCTCCTCTCCTCTCCTCTCCTCTCCTCTCCTCTCCTCTCCTCTCCTCTCCTCTCCTCTCCTCTCCTCTCCTCTCCTCTCCTCTCCTCTTCCTCTTCCTCTTCCTCTTCCTCTTCCCAGTCAGGACTATCAACATGGGATTTTCCAGTCGATCGGTTTTAAGGAGTTTCATGACTACCTGACTGTCCCTGAAAGCAGCACACAGCAGGAGAAAGACACACTGCGAAACAAAGGTCAGAGAAATACCCGATCAAAGTCAGTGAGGTGGATTGGTGGACTGGCTGACTGATCAACCACAAGAAACTATTAAAGGATTGTTTTTTCTTCTGTCTCTTCTTCATCTATAACCTCTCTCCAGGTATAGAGGCTTTGAAGATCGCTACAAGGCGCTACGCCCGCAAACAGAATAAATGGGTCCGTAACCGCTTCCTCAAACGTGAGTACCCGTCACCCACTTCGTGTGTGTGTGCGCGTGAGTGAGTGAGTCTGTGTGAGTAAGATTATTTGTTTGTGTGTGAGTGAGAGAGTTTGTGTGTGTGTGTGTGTGTGTGTGTGTGTGTGTGTGTGTGTGTGTGTGTGTGTGTGTGTGTGTGTGTGTGTGTGTGTGTGTGTGTGTGTGTGTGTGTTTGTCTTCCGCAGTCCAGTTCCTTAGCAATCAGCACTCTCCTTAACAAGATGAGATTCATGCACTCCATTAAACTCACAATAAGCCTCTCAGCCACCGTATTGTGTTCTAGGGTACTGAGTGTGTGTGTGTGTGTGTGTGTTTTGTATTCATGTGTCCCTTCTTAGTTTAGCTATTTTGGTTACACTAATCTGACATGTTTATTTGAAAATTGATTTATGTCTAAAGGAGACACTTTTTTGTATATCTTTTAAAGGATTAGTTCAACATGAAATACCCTTTTTTCACTTCATTCTGACAAATAGATGACAAAATTGTTACCACTCTCTTGTCTGTAAGTTCAATACAAAGCTACAGTGAGGGAACTTCTAATTTGCAATAGCATAAATGTCTCATACATTACCTTTTGTATATAATTACACTAAATCTGTTCCACCCGTAGACCGTAGATATAAAAGTGGACGTAGCTTCCAGGTCTGAAAAATGAGGCCGATACGAAAGTGCCTTAAACTGCAATACCTCCGAGGGTCAGTAGGGGTTGGCTCCAAAGATGTTTTTTGGGGGCGTGTCTGTTTGATTGACAGGCTTTCGATGGGTGGGTGTAGTGTCCTCGGGTTACCAATCAGATCAAGTCAGATCCACCTCTTGCTCCTCCCCAGCTCATCCAAATATGGTCACTTCCTGCTCCAAACTAGCAAGATGGCAATGGCCAAAATCTGAATTGGAGGCTTTAGTTAGTTCACAAACCAGTGGGTGACATTACAGTTGGTTGTGGCTTGGTTCAACCTCTAAAACCTCTTTCTGTGGACAAAGTTTAAAGCCCCTCCTTCCACAACAACACAATGCAGAAGCCCACCGGTTACATAAAGAAAGGAAGCAGAAAGTAAATCACGTCTAAAGCTCATTAATCAACGCATGACGTCTTCTTTGTTTATTTCTTACAAAAAACAAAAGTGTCAAGGAACAAATTGTGGTTTAGGGCTCTTAATTCTAATCTGCTGGCTGCAGTTTCACATTTAACTCATTTCTGTAATAGTTAATTTTTTTGCAACAATAATTTATTTATGTAAAACTGTATCATGTTTGATTACATCTGATGTATTTCACTAGTGAAAATCACCAGGTTAATGTGTTCACTGGCCCACAGTAGGATGTGAGCTGACATCATGTGTGAGCTGCTCTGATGTAGCACAGAGGATCATGTTTCAAGTTATATCCCCAGCACACACCTGCAGCTTGGACCGCACACTGATTTTGTTCCAGTACGAGTTCCCTGTGCTACCAAATGAATAGAAATTAATTTTGGTGGTTTGGTTACCAGCCAGAGTGGCTGGCATCGCAGGTTGAGAAATGTGGCCACCAGCAGCCAAAGTCAACCTGTGTTTGGTAGGAGGGAATTTCCCACCGCGGTCACAACCCCTGGAAGTCAGACTGGTTTTTACAGATCTATAGAAAGGCCGAGTGTGTTTCTCTTTTCCCAAAACGGAAACCTGGCCTCTCCGTCCCACCGGCAGCATGCCCTGCAGTAACCCGGCCTCCTAATCCTGTTAGGCCCAAGTGGCTTAAGGCCACGCCAGGCCCTAAACCTCAATACCCCTCTTTCTGACTGCCTGCCTATCCGCTGCACACACACACCATATGGTCTTCATCACATGTGTGTGTGTCTGTCTGTGCCGTTTTACATATGCGGTAATCTGTCTGAAGTTGTCTGTGTTGTTTTGCATGCATGTGTTTTTGTTGTTCTGATCGATGTTCAGGACGGTTGTCTGCAGCATCAGGCCTGAAAGTGCAGGTGGCAGCAGAGGAGATCAACTGAAACTTTCTATACCATAAATTATCTGCAGTGTGTAAATGTAGGCTTGTTCTGTTTGTTTGTTTGTATGTGTCAACCTGGATCTTAAACTCAGAGTTTGACCAGTAGTTATAATAATATATCTTACTCTCCAGATTTTACAAATACACACTCCAGCAAGGACAGCGTTAATCAGGACAAAGACCATGAGCCTCCTGCAGCATTTTAAAGTTGTCTTTGAGTCAGACCAAACGTAAACAGAAAAAGTAGTCCTTCAGAAATATGTGTAGCTATTGTAGTCGCTGCTTTTAGTTCACTGCATTTATTTCCATGGAACTGCTTTCTCTGTTTACTTTTATTTCTTTATTTTTAAAGATGATTGACAGCTATCCAGAAATTCAAGCCTGGCAGTACAGGTGGCAGCAGACGAGATGAACTCTAAAGTTCTGAAATAAAAATTTGAAACTTTCTTTATCCAGAAGTTTTTAAAGGCACAAAAGGAAAAGCACAGAGCGCGTGTCGGTTGTGTTGTGTAGAATCTGCACAAGTCTCTGAGGTCTGCGTCAACCTGGATGTTAGTGGGCGTTCAGACCAAACACAGCCCTGCGTTTCTAACCAATAATACCAGGATTTGGTGTTTGTTTGTTGCTGTAGGTATCAATAAGACAAAGAAAAACGATCCAGGAGGTCCAGGTTAAGTCACAGGTTCCTGATATGAAGGATTTTTACTGTAGATACAGAGAACTGCACAGTAGGTAACGATATGAGGAAAGGATTTTTGATGGACTGCTCTTTCAACAATTGCTAAATAAATAGCACGAAGAAGGCCTTCATGTTACAAGACAAGGAATGTAGACTTGTGCATATTTAATTAGCCCATGTACGGCCTTCCAGGACGACTTTGCTGCAAATGTTGAGCCAGGAGCAATTTTATTGCTTAATGACACTGCATGTTTGGGAAATCTGTCGTACGTTCACCCTCTTTGCTCCCAGTCATGTCTATTTGGAGTCTGTGTTGTGTTTCTAAATTATATACTGCCCTTAGTGCACTAACAAATAGTGCTCTTGCATGTCAGGACTCATGTAGTGCAGGAATTGAGACAGAGTAGTGTTGTTTTAAATCGCGCTCTGCTGTTCTGCACTGACCGGAAATAACCTCGGCATTTGTCCAGAAGCAGTAGTGAAAAAGAAACACTTTTGTGTGGTGTTCAGGAACAGCTGCAGCTTCCTCAGAAGCCTTAAATTGAAAATTCTTTACATCGGTGGTCCCGTCCCTTCCCTTCCTCTGCATAGCCAAGAAGGGGACACACTTCTTTTATTTTTTTGGACTGTTTCGAGTGCGTCATGTTTCTGTACTTGACACTGTGAAAACTCCTACGCACTTCAAGTAGTGAGTGTTAATACACAAGGACGCCATTTGGAACACAGCAACTGTTTCGAGTGCATAATAGCGTTATCCTGACAAGTATATAAGTACCCAGATGATGCAATCAAAACTGTCCAAAAATTAGGTATGAAACGCTGGACACTTCCCACACTTAACGGTCGCCATTTTGGCGTTGAAGCTGAAAAGGAGGGAACACCGACGTAAAGAATTTTTGCATCAAGGCTTGAAGTATCACCATACTGCTGTAGGACAAAAGTCATTAGTGTGTTTGAGTGCATTAAACAGAGGGTACGGAAACACGTTCATTTCTGGGTAAAATAATTAAAGCTGGCAGATATGTTTGCAGGTGATGTATTCAAATGCAGTGGTTATTTCCAGTAAGTACAGAACAAGAGTGCAATTTGAGACAACAAATTAGTGTGTTAGTGTAATTAGTCTTGGTGTACTAAGTGAAGTATGCGAGTTGGAACACAGCTCGGTGCGTACCATCGCGGGTGATACACACAGGATTTCCCTTTTTAAAGGTTACAGCTGGATTATAGTCCTTCACATTACTGTGATTTCTGTTGAAGATGTATTCTCAGTGTCGAGGTCTCTAACTATTTACTGAGGGATAGCCTTGTTCTCGTGTCCCCTCCTGTGTGGGGTTGTCCTAACTGATGGGTTCTGCCGTTTAACCTCGCTCACCCCACCTCTCCGTCCTGTGTCGTCTCTGTTTACCTTTGTTTCGCTGCGACAGCTGAGCTCTTTTTTCTCGTCTGAGCCACACACACGCTCACACAGATGCAGGCAGGCCTCAGCTGAGCAGGCTAATCTCTTGAAGCATTGCAGAGCTGCTGGGAATTTGGCCCGACCACACAAAACTCGGGCAACAGGGTCGCCGGGGTCCACACGGACCAACCCGAGCATACAGAGACGAGCGGGTCAAAGAGAAAGACGAATTGAAAACGACAGACAGAGAGAGAGAGAACACAATGAAGTAGGTTAGAGAAGCTGGAGAGTGACCTGAATGTTGACTTTACATGGAAATATACAGAAAGAGGCAGAATAACATGCCTCGGAGGCGCAAGTTTAACCCAGTTTTACAGTTCACAGTCGAAGGGTTTCGCATCGTTTGTCAGACAGAGTGAGAGAGAGCGGGTGGGTGGTCAGTGACGGAAATACTTTTCAGCTGGATCCATGGTTTCTTGATGGACTCAACTTTGGTTGCTGTGGGATTTTGATCGGCCATCTCAAACTAAATCAAGCTTAATTGGACTTGCCTGTAAGTGCGTCTGTGTCTGGGTGTACACATATGGACACTGTGTGTGTGTGGTTATAGGGGAATGTTTAATTAGTGGATTTAATTACCCTTAAAGAAAATGCTAATCTGAGGTTATAGTCATTTAAATTTGCATTTTATGCCAGGAACACCAGATTCCCTCCAAGTGTTTGTTTAAACTCCCTAAAGACACACGCACCCGGCCGGTAACCAGGATTCGCAGGTGTAGTTTGACTGAGGCCCCGTGAGTGTTAAGTAACAGGGGTAGGGGTGTAGGTGTCTTTTTAGTCCCAGGAGTGAGTGAATGAGGGAGGGAGGGAGGAGGGAGGGAGGGAGAGGAACGGCACACGGCTGGCTGGGCGGATGGTAGTGAAGAGTGAAGGTAATCTGATCCAGCTGGGGCAACAGGTGCGCAGCGAGTTTACACCCTTGTCTTCGAGCAAGTGTGAAGCTTTCATGAATGCACACACACAAATGCAACCTCCTCCCGTGGAGATGAAGCCAAGCCCGTGTCGCCATAGAGACCTCTCAGTGACCTCCTCTAGGTGGACAGAGACCAGGTAGGGCTGGAGGAAAAGGGACAGAGGGTCAGAAGTAGGTCTGTTTCCATCTGTGTCAAACATCGTATCTAAAATATCGCTTTCCTTTAGGCTGAGGCAGAAATGTTGGTGTATTGAGAAAGAGAACACCACATCCACCCTCCATTATTACAGAATAAAAATAGCAGGGGTGTCATGGGGGCATGCAACCGCAACGTCCTTGGTTGAAGTCCAGACAGCGGCCCTTGTTGCATGTCACCCGCTCTCTATCACCACGAAAACACCACAGGGTGCATGTGAATCAGGAGACGACGTCATTCATTACAAAACACAGCTGCTATTGTGTAAAGAAGCAGGGAAAGTGTTATGATTACAGTTACTGTAATGATACAGTCACTTTCTCTTCGATATGTTGAGGTACTTTGAAAACTGTCTGAGGTTTATTCAAAACTTAGCCCTAAAAAATTTGATGGCCACGCGGAGGCAGCAGAAACGAGATGTAAACATAATGGGGAGGTTTTATCATCTTTATCATCACGTCCTGCAGTTTCAGAGCAACGTTATCATTTGGATTCATTTTTTGTCCCAACAAAAGTCCAATATTAATTTTCCTTTTAACTATTTTTTGGTCCCCACCAACTTTTCAGGCAAATATTTGTCTCTTTAGCTGCCAGATACAATAAATTATATTTTGAGTGCTTTTTATCTGAAACAGCTGCCTGCAGCAGTAAGCACTTTGAGAGCAGTGAGAATGAACATAAACAATCAAATCAGGGCCATAAAAACAAAACAGAAGATGCTAAAGTGCTCTGTATAAATGAGTGGCACTGCAGTGTCGGGTGATTTGTCCGCTCATCACTGACAGTGACTTTTTTCTCTTGCAAGAAGTCATATGATCCCTTGTTTGTACAGAGTTAGTGATTGTAGCTGCTGTAATAGAGTGAAGGAGAATAAACTACTGTAAGTGAAGGAGGAGGAGAAGTACACTGTATGTAGGGTAGGGGCCAATTTTAAATATGAAAATCACTGTGCTCAGAATATTTTGTCAATTAATGGCTACAAATAACTGTTACACATATAGACAGTGTAATTTGAACAGATATATTACTTCAAAGAATAATCTAGTCACGTGCATATCTTTGCTTTGTTGCTTCCACATTTCCAAAATTAGGCCGATGAGGAAGTGCCTTAAACTGTAATACCACCGAGGGCCGCTAGGGGTTGGCTACATATTAGGTCTCAAAAGCGGTATTTTTGGAACCCGAGGCTTCAGAACAGCAGTTCACAAACCAACAGGTGATGTCACCGTTGGTTGCCATTTGGTCTGAACAAAAAAATGGGATAGCTGTGGTTACAAGGCTTGAGACAAGTGCAAAACATAACATCTAAAACACAGAGGAGATATGGGATATTTTATTGACAGCTCCATATCCACAAGTGCAGAGTAAAACGGTCTCCATCAAACTAGCAATAAATGGGTCTGTTTGTGAAACAAATCTAAGCAAACATAAGATGCTTTTAGCAGGTTAATGTCCATATTTTTTAAAGGTGAAAAAAGTGAAACAGTATCCAGACTAACAGTAAGTTGGCCTGTTTGAATCATCATAACACAAATCGTTGGTGTTTTCAGTTTCACTAAGACAATCACATGCATCAGTCAGCTGAAAGGCATCTAAAGAACTGTCTTAAGTCATCTTCAGCCTGTTTGAGCGAGAGAACTTACACTGCCTTCATTCTGCTGTTTCAACATATTTTTCGAGACGTTACCTCTTTAGCTTTTGCACAGACGTGTGCCTCAGGTTTGATGGAAAACAGGTCACAAGAAAACTGCAGCACCTCAGTGGGAATGCTGAAGTCTGTCCTGACGGGCGTTTTGTTTATTACTTGTTTAGGCCGCCGTGTGCAGAGGTTAAATTCTTACATTCCTTCAGCCCACAAAAATCCAAATATACCTTAACCAACTTCTGCAATACTGCATCTTTTTGAGCATCTCCTGGCCCACATAGATAAACTTTTGAACTGGGATACTTGACCTGGTCATAAACAACAGATAAACAAAAGGACACAAAAGGAGGTGAGGGAGACAACAAGTGGAAGAGGAACTATAGGAAAGAGGAAGGAGGCTGTTCAGTGAATGGAGGCAGCTGCCGTGCTCCAGTGTGGACGACAGCCAAAGAAGCACAGCTGGGGCCGAGGGGGGTGGAGGTGGTGGGAGGGGAAGGGGGGTGGAGGTGTGGGTGGGGGTGGAGGAAGCCGCTCTGAGGGCTGGTGGTGGAGTTTTTGTAGCAAAGAACACACAGGCGCACATCCTCACTCAGCAAACACAAGGACAACACGGCAAATGACTCCTGGCCCGCTTGTTGCAACAGGTGGGCTACTGTTTCAACACACACACACACGCACACACACACTCACACACACACTTAGTGCTGGCAAGCAGCTGGCCCGCGACAGATTCTGCTCCTCCTTGTTGGCAAAGTGATCTCTCCCGTGTGTTGAAAGGCAACGCTCACTGTGTGCGCGCCCACCCTGTTCTTTGTCTCTTCAGTGTTTCTTATCAACCCTCATTCAAGTCATTGGATTAGCAGAGTTAAATTTCACCAGATCCCTAATGGGACTGGTAAAAAGGGGGATGGGGGGTTCCACCCAGCATCTGGCAACCCACCATACAGTATCTGCCTTTTATTTACCACAACCCCGCCCCTCTGCCCAGTGGGAGGCTGGTGGATGCAAAAGGGAATTGGGGGAGGTTGGTGTTGAGAGCGACAAAAGAACAAAGTAAGAAGGGAGATCCGGCAACAGGAGGGCACGCGGTGGTGGCCTGGAGGGGTGAGGTATTTATATTAGAGCACCCTAAAGGAGACACCTCTCTGCACCTCTGCCTCTTGTGCAGATATGCCAGGTGACACTCGCTGCTGCCGCCTGCCTGCTATTGAGACGCAAACACAAAAGACTCATAGAGAAACACACAGTAACCACGCAAGTGAAATCTGAAGCTTTGATTAACAGTAACTGCTGTTAAAAAGCGCACACACACACACACTGACGGACAACATGTGTAAACACAGAGGACAGAGTTTTAGTAATTGGGGGTGTACACATAAAACAGAAAAAAAAAACCTCCAGTGAAGCCAAATGATGCAGGTGAACTTTAACGATCTTTGTGTTTATTTTGCTTTGACACCGTTTCACAGCTATTTATCTCGGCACAGCTGGTCTTCATGTGAGAAGAATACAACACGTCCCATGTTAAAGTGGTTGTCTGTAGATTAAACTAACAGTATGCAAAGTTTAGACCAGAAGCAGCTGAAATGCAGCTCGTGTCAATTGCTTGCTAAAAAGAAAGTTGTTGGCTCTGTGTGTGGATGTGTGAAACCTCAGTGTCCCCACGCACACAAAGTCAGCGCTGTTAGTAATAAAGATGACCAGTCATACAGTTAACACGCTGTGCTCCTCTCTATTAATGGAGGCGGTTCCCAGTGGAGATACTAACTTCAGTCTATCGGGTGTCTGCTGCCCTCAAATCCACAGTTCAGTCTGTGTGGAAAGGATTAAGCCATAATTGAGTTGGCTAACAGTTCTTTACAGGTTAATGGGATTCACTTACATGAGAGTCTGGGATTAACACACAGATACTAAATGCAAAAAAGGCACCCCGACTGGAACAGGTTCCAGTTGTGTATCTCCTTCGACTTACTACAGCAGAGAACAAGGAAACATCGGCGTTAAAGGGCAAATCCACCAAAATATATTGCCTCAAGTGATGTCATTCATCTAAAACAATCAACAAGCAGTGCTTGAAAAGCCTGGAGGCTCATTTAAACCTGCAGTGCACAGCTTTTGTTGCCCCTCTTTTGTCAGTGGGAGTAATTACAAAAACGCGGCCAACAAGTTTGCAACTGCGACAAAATGACACGTCCAACTATCAGAATTTGACATTTTGAATAGTCCAGAAGAGCAGCGTGAATGAATTGTTTTTTTCCCCTTTCAAGTTAGCATCGGGCTAAACTGTAAGTTAGCTTGCAGAAGTCTCCGGTGCACATGCTCCGCCACAGAGCACGCCCAGTTAACGGTCATCCGGTCAGCGTGGGGATGTCTCACCAGACACCAGATTTAAAAACCCAGAGATGTATCTGCCGATAAGTGTAATCAGCATTGTGTGAACTCGTTTGTTTAAGGTTTGAAGGTAATAGATGCTGATAAATATAAAAGTCCATAGAATAGCTTTGAAACCACAAACTGCTGATCTGACAATATTTTCCCATCCATAAAGACTAAAAAAATATACATTTTTATGTACAAGAAAAATATAACTAACCCTTTTCCCAAATATCAACTGTTATTCTTGGGCACAAAGTGGAGCTACAGCTCGCTGCTAATATGGCTGTAGACTCAGTCATGTCTCTTTCTTCAAACTATTCATTTTATTTTTCACTCTTGATTTCTTTTTCCTGTATTTTCTGCTCTCATATTGTATCTGAATCACGTGTTTAATTTAGTAGATGCTGTAAATGTAGCACGAACACATAAAAATATGACTTTGTTTATATAACGTTTTACCTGTTAGACGTCAATTTCTCTCCAAATTGCACCGATGTACATTTCCACTGCATCTCTTTGTCTTCAGTCGATGCAGGGCAGGGTCTCTCGATACAGACAGACAGACAGACAGACAGACAGACAGGGCAGGAACTGGTGCTGCTGTTTAATGCTGAGGCCTGGCCCGCAGACTGCTGACTGATGCAAAATAGAAACACGGGGGTGGAAAGAGAGAGAGAGAGAGAGAGAGAGAGAGAGTGAGTGAAAGCTGAAACAAGACTGATTGTGGGAGGAAGAGAGATGGTGCACAAGAGAGACTGGTGGGAGGAAAGAGGCAGAGACATTATCGAGCCAGTGTGAGTCAGCAGGTTGTCGGAGCTTCAGGGTGTGGCTCCGGCACATCACTGCTGCTCTGGTACATTTCCCAATTTGTGCTGGTGCATCTCAGCCTTTCTGATGTACAGTCAGACCCTCTGTAGCCTGTAGAATAAACAGGTGCTGGTCAGATAGAGTATTATTTGATCATCTGATTTATTGACAGTATTTTTTATTTATGATGTTTTGGGTGTAAAATTGATCTGCATGCTGGCTTAATCCAAATACATTATAAAGCAGCGCTGTCACTAATAGTAGTGGTAGGTGGTCGTTTAAATGTTGATGTCAGTGGCTTTTCACCAACTCAATAAAAGTAAATGTTGGAAACACTGAATCAAATATGAGTCCTCATTACTTTTATTGGCAGCCTTTATTGTGTTGGCCTTGTAAAAATGAATAATGTGCGCTAAGTGAGTGCGCTTGACCTTTCCGTGCGTGCAGGACCGGGAGACAACGTCCCCGGTGTGTTCGGCCTGGACGTGACGGACGTGTCAAGGTGGGAGGAGACGGTGCTGAACCCTGCACTGCAGATACTGGACAGTCTCAGAAAGGTGGGGAAGCTTCCTACCTTTCATCTGGGACTACAGGTCTTCCTCTTTTACTCCCCTTTTTGTCCCAGTATTCTTTATCAATCTAACTTCTTTCATCACTTTGTTGTTTACGTTTCCTTCCTTTCTGTCTTTTACCTCCATTTCTCCCCTTCTTCTCACAGTATGCTCTGATTTTTTTTCCCCCCCCTTCTTTTCTTCTTGATTGTTGGCAGTTTTCCCTCCTCTATCCTGTATTTTTTTCAACTTTGTCTCTTTATTTTTTTTCAACACTACTCCTTTTCATGGCTTTCCCTCCTTCCTTTTTGTTCTCTTGTGTCTTTAGTCCCATGTTACCGTCTCAAACTTTGCTCATAATGTTTCTCCTTGTTTCTCTTTGCTGCTCTCCTTCCTCTCCTGCCTTTTCTTCTTCTTGTTTCTTGCTTGACTCTCACCTCTCATTCTTTTGTTGTGAAATTCTCCCTTTTACTTTGTTCCTTACATTTTTCCTTCCTTGCTTCCTTTCCTACCTGCCTTCTTGTTGCCTTTATGGTTAGTAAACTCAGCATGTCCAAAACACTCTTTTTCCTTTAAGGCGTCCAACTCTTTGTGCTTCACTCATCAGAATGAAGAGTCAGTTATTGCACCAATCAGAGTGCAGGGGGCGGAGCTTAGAAACAAACGGAGCCACCACACCTGTGATCTGTGTGACAAAGTGATCATTGGTGACCTGGAGTGGACAGGTGAGGCTGCTGACCACATCATATGATAGGATGACATTTTTATCCCACTGACTCGCGTGTTGTGAATTATTTAGCCTTGTATACGCTTTAAAATTAAACATCTCTGGGGCATTAACACCCTTATAAACCATCTCTACATGTTATTATCTGAATGGAGGCCACATAAAAGCACTTTAGTGTTCTCTGCTCCTTGTTGTAAGATTACAAGAGCTTAAAACCTACTTAAGAATGAGCCATGACAAATCTGATCACCTCTGGGACCTGTCACACTGTTGCTACTTATTTTTCTCGTGCATGACTCACGTGGATGATGATCTACAAGTATCATTGAGATCAAACTGTGCTGTCTGGATCTTTATATATCCAGGAGTGTTCACTGTCTGTCGTCCTGTGTACCTGCAGCTCACTTGAAATCCAAGAAGCATCACTATCATGTGAGGAAGAAGAGGAAGTCTGATCCCACCTGTGACCAGCCCCACAGCTCTCCTGCACCTCCTGTCCCTGCAGGAGAGACTCTGTCAGAGGACTCTTGTGCTGCTGTTGCCCCGGGCTGCAGCCAAACCTCTCAGGACTCCTGCAAAGATGCACGGACAACACGCGAGGAAGTACCTGTGACGTTTTAAAAGCTGCGCTGACTCTGGACTGCATTCATTTCCATTTATGTTTCCAGCAGTTTTGCACACACACACAAAAAAAAATGTTTCTTTACAGTCCTCATAGGGCTACTGTCTGTCTTCCCCTAAAGCTGAATTGAAGTAATAAAACTCAACTTTAGATGACAAAAAACACATTAAGAACCTGCAAAATACTTTGATTTATAGATGCTCATGGACACAAACATAGATCCTTAAAGCAGTTTTGTTTTCTCGTAGTGATGTGGACTTGAAAGGATAAATTAGATGTTTTATCACCAAAGAATTAAAATGTAATGATTTTTTTTCAATACCAGAAAACTTATTTAAATCTTAAGAGGTTTATTTGTATTTTTCTATCTATATTTTTCTATCTTTTAAGGCAGAATGTGCCTTAAAAGAAAGGAAGATTTACTGAAAATCTTCCATCTCTAAAATTATACTTTGTCTTAAGCTCAACCCCAACTCACTTTTATTTTGAATAAACCAAAAAACAATCCCTGGACGTTTCTCCTCTCGTGGATGATGGTGCGTTTCTATCACTAAAGTAAAAAAAAATAAGAAATCCATAAAACTAGGTTTGAGACGTCAGCAGCAGGTTTACCGTGATCTCTCGTTGGTATGCTTACACAGCACTTGGGCACCGTGCTTTGTTTGCCTGCTGCCACCTCGTTTTACTGTCATGAAATACGGTTTTTCTGCTTCTTTGTTTGATAATGACTCGTCACGTGATTTGTGCTGTTGTCATTCAGCAGAGCTAATTTCTGCCGTGACGGAGGTATGAAAAACCGGGTCGGGTGTTTTCACAGAACTGATTGCAGCTTCTTTGTTTATCCAGCAGCGTTACCCTCTTTCAAACCAAGGTGTCTGCCTGCTGTGAAACCACTTACACAATAACTGGCACTGATCCAAAGGCCTGTTTTTTTTGCCGTCTCTTTTCCAGCTCCTCACCTGACACTTCTTTTTTTTTTTCTCACCTTAAAAAGTCAATTGTTCTCGGTCAACACTCCATCATCTTTTTTAAGTTTTCACTCTTAGTCTTAAATGTATTCTTTCAGAGCATGTTCAGCTCACAGCCTCTCAGTGTTTGACCTCATCCACATAACTAAAAATATTTCCAGCTATATAATAGCTGAAAGTGTCTGTGTCTGTGTGTGTCCCACATTCTCCCTCTCCAAACTGGGTCAGGCCTCAAGCTTACTGGGGGCTTACCATCCAGTATGGGAGTCATACTGATAGCAAAGGTCACAATGCAACTGGTGTCTGGTTTTCATAACCCCCTCCTGTGTTTGGACGGTCTGTTTTTCTTTCCTTCTGTTGTGTATATTTTTTTTTTGTATGGAAGCTACAACTGCTCTGTTTTCTTTCCCCTCCAGTGATTTTTTTTTTTTTTTTTTTTTTTTTGTCTTCCATTATATTCACTTCTGTAATTACAAAAGCAGAAAAACAAAAATGAGAGTGATCATTGAACGAGGAAAAAAAATGCCTCACTTTCTGTGTGGTATGTGCTTATCTAGAGTGCCTCAGCGGGTCTGGCTTGGCACCTCCAGGCACTGCTGAATCACTCCGCATTTAAAGCAGCAAGCTTGCGCAATTCCAATGACACAAAGCCCCTTGAACCTTGCATACACACTCGCAGGAGAGGAGAAGTAGGGCAGCGACCACGGTCACAAGGATAATTAGTGGTTTACGCACCGTAATGCGGTGGATCATCTACGGGCACGCACGCTTTACATGCACTGAATGAATACGTTAGCTTCTGACGGCGAGCGCAAAGATGAAACACACCAAACCAGCTTTGAAATGGGAACCCCTCCCACACACACACACACACACACACACACACACACACCAATAAAACCAAACACACCCTCCGTCCTCTGAAAGAGTTTTCTGCAGTCTTGATTTGATGACTGCTGCTACCGTAGCAGGCATAGATCTCGCTTCTGTCTGTGTGTGCGTGTGTGTCTTCCCGTGTCTGTCTGTGTGTGCCTGTATGTATAGCGGCATCAGTCAGCGAGCCGCACAATAATTCACCCAGTTTCCGCGCTCCCGTTCCTGCCTCTCCCTCCCTCCCTCAGTCCAGCCGTGCTGCCCTATAGCCGATCAGTAGCTGTTCACAGAGCACACTGTCCTATACATGAGGCCAGCGCAGGGGAACTGCAGGCAGACTTATGTAATGCATGCTGCAGCCTATAGATGCTTGTTGTCTGCCCCGTTTGCCGTGGACTTTGTACTGCATGCACTGGCTCCCGTGTTTCCTGTGGATTCACGGTTTACACTAGACATCAGATGGCACCTAATTTGTATAATGATGATGGATACATGATGGCAGTTGTTTAAATGAGTGCTGAAATAATCGACAGAAAATGTTCTGAAAACAGCAATTTTGATAAATCAATGAGTCATTTATCAAGAAAAATGGCAAACATCAGCTAGTTTGTTCTTTTTAAATGAGAAGCAGTCTGTTGTTCTGTTTTGTTATCCTGCATATTAAGTGCCCTTTGAGCTTTGGACTGCAAGTTGCACAAACAAGATGTTATTTTGGGTGCAGTTCAATTGAGAAGGGACCACAAAATATCTTGACAACTATGAGATGGACTGCCAAGAAATTTGGTACATATATTCACAATGCCCAGAGGAAGAATTGTATTAACTTTTTTCTGGTTAAAGTTTCCTTTTGTCCAATTCTTTGGTTTGTGACCAAATTTCTGCGAAACTAAAGACAGCCTCAGCTGGGATTGCTGCTCACTAGCAAAGGTTAGTACGCTAATGCACTAAACTAAGATAGGGAACATGGTAAACGTATCTAAGCATCAATAAGTTAGCATTTCCATTATGCAACCCGGTATCACGCCAAAGCATGTAATACACTCACCAGTCCACTAGAGGACAGTGTGTCAGCTTCACAGATTTGTCTCACATCGGCATAAAAAACCATGAGGTTTAGGATTCATAAAAAAAATACATGTAGTTAGCATTGTGAAAAAAAAAAACATGCAGTTAGGATCCAGGAAAAACAACAACACGTGGTTAGGATTATGTAAAAATGTACATTGCTTTAAAGAAATCCACATCACCTTCTCCTAGACGAGAACTTTGGCCTCCTGGGTGAAAGTCTGCCATTTATGCCATCAGGCCACCTTTATCACCTGAGTATAAGGACTTCACTAATTTTGTACTCCGTCACATGACGTTTGTCACATGACCTGCTTCATGCGACATGTTCTACTTTTCACCGTCACAAAGACAAACTACCCTCTGGTGGACAGGCGGGTGTATTACACACTTTGCGGTAATACTGGGCTGCATTATGACAATGTTATTAATCCCATGATGGGGAAATTCGGTATACTTACAGGGCCTGATTTACTAAAGGTTAGCGTGTGTAAAATCACGTGCAAACTTCACATCACCCGCAAAAAGATGTCCAAGCAGATCTACTAACGATGTGCAGTGAGGATTACGTCTTTCAAATGTGCAATTTAACAGACGTTGTCCATTTTGCATGTTTGCCTGAATGCATATCTAATATTGGGCGTGTCTACCTGAACATGCAAAATACTGGGAGGGAACATGCAAATAGATCAATTTAGCACCCGCAATGATATTTACTAAACCTGACAGTAGAAACAGGAGAAGTGATTGTTGTGTATTTTAGTACGACTGAAAGGAACGCATTAATCAGGTGCGCAAATCTGGAGAGACGACTGCTCTTATTGTGGTGAGAAGGAGACGCAGAGAAACCAAAGAATACGTAGAGAAATGTGGTTTTACACCCGTGGAAACATTTTTGATTCCAGAGGTATTAATTATTCAGACATCGTTTGTCCAGCGATGACATTTCTGAGTTATTGAATGAACTGAATGATGATTGACAGCCAACAACAAAGAGGAGCCACGAAATACCAGCAATTAAAAACACTTCTTACGACTCAGCATTTTCCTGCCTCTGGGTCATTGCAGCGTTTCGCTGCTTGGATATTTCACCAGTCCAGTTATTCAGGTGAGCTGTCACAGGTCCTGAATGTGTCCCGCAGAATTCACAGGGAGCTTCATCAGGTTCCCACTGAATGAAAAGTCACCTGCTCATCACAGAAAAATCTGGATCTGCTGATCTATGTTGATTAGAGGATCTCATCCAACGTCCCTCCTTTTTTTATTTAATTATGCCGTTTTTTTATATTTTCCGCCTAATATCTTGCCATCTATTCATAATTTCATCTATTGATCTTTTTGTTTTTCCCACGGCATTGACTTCATCGCTGATAATCTCCTTCATAGCGTGTTGTTCTTGTTATATCAATATTTATTCATTTCAATGGGATCAGACATCCCTTCGCTTTTGCGGTCGTTCTGTCGGAACGACTGGAAAATAATTGTACTAACTTGTTGGAATAAACACACAATTTGGGTACCCTTTATTTGAGATCTTAGTAAATCAGGCCCACAGTGTACAGCTGTACAAAACTGCTAGCAGCAACTATTTGGGAACATATCACAACAGTTTCTTGCTGAGAGTCTGATGATTGATGCCGTTTTCATGGTTCTACCAAGCGGCAACCAGCCGTCCGTCGCCATCACGCTATTTTGAATCCAGAAGTCACCATGTTTGGACGAGTTGGGGAGGAACAAGCGGTGAATCTGACTAGATCATATTGAGAACTCGAGGACATTATGCTATGTCTATCTATAGAGGAAACTTGACTGCACCACAGGCCTGTCAATCAAACAGACATGCCCAAAAACATACCAGTTTTTGAGGCCTCATATCTAATTAATGATGGGATTATTTTCAGTTCGACCGGATAACTGGAAACTAATAAAGAAGGAGTGACTTAAGTGAATGACATCATCAGAACTTGTGGAAAAAATTAATTGACTTGGTATTTCATAGGAGTTGAATGGGAGTCTATGGAGCCAGAGGCTTTTTGGAGCCAACACTTAGTGGCCTCCGGTGGTATTACACTTTATGGCGTTTCACTTTTCAGACTTGGAATCTGCATCCACTTTTAAATATAGTCTACGGTCTCTATAAATATCCAGCTTTTGTTATCAAAACAAAGCCACGCTGTCTCCATTTTAAGATAAAGTAACCGTCTGCTGGATGTAACTTGATATTCAGCATTCAGCCCACTTAGTAATATGTGTATTCTTCTCGTCTAACTCTTTCATGCAAGAAAGGGAATGAGTGTATTTTTCAAAATGTCAAACTGTTCCTTCAATACCACAATATAGTTCTCCCAAATTTACTGTCGTGCAACATTTTGAGCCAATCAGAACTTTGTCTTCACGGTTTGTGTTTGTGTATTTACCCGCTTCGTACTCCAGCGATGGTAAACATACGCCTGTGTGTGTGTGTTTGAACTCGCCGGGGCTCACCTCCTCTGAGCTGTAGTAATGTGTCATCCAGTGACTGTGCGTCTAGGTAATTTGAAGTCCACTTAATCCTAATCTCTAATCCCATTTGACTAAACATTCTCTGCCATCTGGCCCTGGCGAGACGAAAAATACTCGCGCACCGACACATACAGACAGACATGCGAGCGGCTAATCAGATAGAGCCGCAGCTGTAGCCGAAGACATTGTTGACTTGAATACCAATTTGGGGGAAATATGTCTTGTGCTGGGTCATGTTTTATAGATAATACTGAATGTTTGTCGGTGGCAGAATACTAGACACCGCACATTTATAATCTCAGAGTTGGAGAACGTGAAGGACTTGGTTGGGAATGTGTATCTCTTTTGTTGTCACTGCCAGCAAAGACGGTTAAGAGCGGCAAAAGGTCAACCATCAGAGTGGCAGCCGCTCAGTGTGAGTTTGTTTGAGCCTTGTCCCGAATACAGAGCGTACCGAGTGCTTATACCTGTGCTTGACATCGTTTTCTCTGTAAAGATCCGTGTGTGTGTGTGTGTGTTTGTGTGTGTGTGTGTGTGTGTTTGTGTGTTTGTTCCTGCATGCCAACTTCCTCTGTTCAGGGTCAGTGTTTTGCCATCTATAAGAAAGAGGACAAAGACAAATTCAAAACTTGAGTGTTACGTAACCAAGTGAGAAATACAACAGTCAAGTGTGAGTCAATCAGATAAAAGAGTACTGTGTTGTGTGTGTGTGTGTGTGTGTGTGTGTGTGTGTGTGTGTGTGCGCGCGCGTGCGTGCGTGCTGTGACAGGTTTATTGTTTTATATTACCAGTTTAATATGAAGCACACACACACTGCAGCTGCTTTGTACTGCTCAAGCGCTTGTGTGTGTGTGTGTGTGTGGTTCCCTTAATAGAAGTGCAATAGTTGTGTGTTTTTACCTGTATGCATTATGGATTTTACACACACACACACACACACACACACACACACACCGCTGCACAATGAAGAATGAGTGTGTTGCAGCCCAATCCGGGGATGATGTTTTATAACGTTTCAATGTGATGTATGCATCCATGGCCAAGTGCAGGCCATCATTTATTGATGTGTGTGTGTGTGTGTAGGGACCAAAGGGGTTCAATGAGTTCATGCAGCCTCCTCTCTCTCTCTCTCTCTCTCTCTCTCTCTCCCTCCCTCTTCCTCTTCCTCTCCCTCTTCCTCTCTCTCTCTCTCTCCATCTCTCGCTTTACGTCACGCTGTCTGGCTCCTGTAGCGGCCACCGTATACGAAAAAGCGGTAGAAGGAAGAGGAGAGGAAGAGATGTGATTAGATGCGAAAAGCCTTTAAGGAAAGTGTCATAGGTGCCGTGGATGCATGGCTTCCTATAGTCTCTCTGTCTCGGTCTCTCTCTCTCTCTCTCTGCTGCATATTTCCTGCCAGGTTATGTAATGCGGGGGCTGCTCGCTACTTTTTTATTTATTTTTTTTTCCTTCTTCTTCTTCCCTCCCCAATCCAGAGCATGACATGCCTTCCTGTTTTTCCAGCAACCCAGTGAACACTTTTCCCAGGGCAGCACTTCGGAGGGCACGTACGCACGCACGCACACACACACACACACACACACACACACACACACAGAGAGAGAGAGAGAGCACTGTAGTCTAATGTCACACATTGTGTGCTTATTATAGAAAAGCTGCTTACTCTTGATGTATTATGTCTGCTGGGCTACATGTTTGTCCCACTCCTCACACACTTTGGTTTTGCCTCCGTCCTCCTGTCCATCTTCTGTCTCGTTCATATGAGTGTCCACTTGTTTTCACCTTTGCTCTCAGGCAGGAAATGGGTGTGCGAGCTTGTAAAAGAAGCAACAAAGCAGCCTCACTGCCTCTTCATGTAGTCTCTGCAGTGAGTGTACAGTATGAGACAAAGAGGTGTGTGTGTGTGTGTGTGTGTGTGTGTGTGTGTGTACGCGTGTGCGTGCGCGCGCGCGTGTGTGTGTGCGGTTTCTCCATTGTCAGTGAGTTAAGCGCTGTAGCCGGCTTTTTCCCGCCAGTGCGGTGTTTTGTGGGAGGGGTTTTGGCTGGGCTCAGCAGCAACAAAGAGCCACTGCTTCCCGCCCGATATGCAAATAGGCTCGGAGTGGGTGGAGTCGGGATCCGCCTCCTTCTGCAGCGCTTAACGCTTTCGCTGCCGGGGTGGAAGTCAGCGGCGCGCAGGCAGGCTGTGTACCTTTACTACTGCAGTTTGTAAAATACGACTTTTAAAGGCTTAAGGCTGTTGTAAAGTTGAAGTTTAAATTAGGATTAATTTAGGTGAAGATTAAAGGAGCACAATCACATGTCATAATATAAATTATTATAAATCTTACAAGAATAAACTAATATACATTGTTTTTTGACAGTTTTTCTTCAACAAATTAGATACCGGGGAGCAAAACTAAGCTACTGGACGCCTGTAACTGTTTTTGTCTGAATTTAATGGGCTCAAAGACAAACAATATACCTGAGTCATAAAAGTGACATATCTTTAAAAAAACAGTTTGTGACTGTAATATTGAAAACTTAAGCGACATCCTCAGTAAAATAAGTGCTTTGTATGATATTTATTGAACACATACTTAATGTACAAAACTAGTACTATCTTGTCCAACTGTAAGACATGTAATTCAACACATTGGTAGCCTAATTCCTATCATAAAACCACATTTCCCAGAATCCCCTCACTGTTTTGCTGTTTCTTTCCAGCATATGTTTGTTTTGATGATGGGAGGAGAGCTCGAAGAGTTTGAAAAGCTTTGCTGACGGTAAATGAGTTATTTCTACACTGAATGTAGTTCTACTTACCTTCAATGGAGTTTATGATAACCTTTGTTACGGAAAAATTACAGGAATCAAATGATTTGTTGAATTTCCATGAATTATTGTGACCCTGGAGAGACTGATTTACACTGGATCAAATGACTACATGTAGTGTAAAAGGGATGACACACACTATTACTGTATCTCTCCACTTCCCCAGTTCTTTGGTGCACTTGAATATCTTTTCGCTTAGGGGTTTGTGTATTTTTCTTTATTTTGGCCAGTCAGAAAATAGCTGGTGAACACACTGCAGAATTTAACAGCTAAAAAATGTGACTTTTAGTTTTTGTTGAGTTGGTGGAAAGCTAAAGGTACTAAAAGAGAATTGAATATTGGTCTTCATGGACATTTCTTGATGTTCATCATTTGGACATGAACATGACTTTGTTGGTATGTCAGTGTGGTGTTCACATGTTGTTATACCACAAACCAGAAGACACGCAGTGAACCAGGAGCTTCAGGGGAGCCAGGTCAGTTGTCCACTTTGCCCTTGGGTTAAACCAGTCGAGCTTCAGCTTTGGAAAACTGCTGCCACTTTCAAATTTGTTTGTTCAAAGATGTATGTTTTAAGACGCCGTCTCACCACCGTCCACAACACGACTTAATATTTTCCGGCTGAGTAGCTGCTCCATTTTGATTCTTTATACTTTTTTACTTAACTTTTTCAGAAATATTTGTGGTACAGTTGCTGTTTTACTGACAGTATTACACCAGTAAAGTGAAAACAGTGAGATCTCATGCTTTCATGGACCCAAAGTAGCTCTTTGTGATAAGTCATCGTAAATTTAACCCATCTGCGACACATTTGTGTGACCTACCAGGCACGACTTGCCTAGTTTCTGTTGCTTTTAAAGACTGTAAACAGAAGATCGACATGTTTCCCCTGACCTGAACTTCATCTAAATTAAACTGTGACCACTTCACTTTCACTGTTTCTACTTGTTAGCAAAAACTGTTAAACCTGCACGAGTTGTTAAAAGTTCAGGCTCCAGTAGCTTTTTACAGGTATTGTAAAACAGGTGTGTGTGTGTGTGTGTGTGTGTGTGTGTGTGTGTGTGTGTGTGTGTGTGTGTGACAGCACATTGCTTGCTCATGTCTTAAGTGCGTTATGCAACATGTAACATTAGATGACATGTAGACCAATAGCAGCTGTTATGCACACACGTGCACACACACACATCCTCTTCACCTCATTTCTAACAAAGCGCCCTATTATATGAAGACGCTGTGTTGCAACATGCTAAGGAGTCGGCAGGAAGGAGGATCCAACCTAGATTCACAAACGTGAATGCACCCTCACATATTTCTCATTGCACTCTCTGTGCATGAAACACTGCAGCAGATCTCATATCTGCTGCTGTTGCCTTGCAGTGTGTGTGTTTGATGCTGGAGAAACATTAGAGTCATGCAGTACCCAGTGGACAGCTGACATACAACATGTGTGATATTTGATCCAAGGCAGAGAAGTTATGTAATGCGCTCTATTGATTATTAAACTTGTATAGTTGTGCTTTGGGCTTTTTCTGCAGGGACTCCTGGTTGCACCTTCTGTCTGTGTATTAAATTCAGAAATGATAAATTTATGACTTCTGGCTCATAGCATTCGAAGCTTTACCCATGTGCATCACTCACGGAGAAAAAAGCAGAGTATATCACCACTCTAATGCTAGCTGAGGTAATAAGTGGCTCATTTTATAGACAATACAATGTGGTCTCCATGCTCCTTGTATTATTAATGTTTCTTCTCCAATATTAGATTTTTCATGTTGTTACGTACGTGACTGAAGTGTGTTTTAATCATGTTATATGTGGGCATGCTGCTGAGCTGGAAACAAACTGTACACTGCAGAGATTTCTGGCACAAGTTCACCTCCTTCAAGGTGACCGGAGGAGGGAAAAACTGTGAAGAGATCAAAGCTGCAGCAACATTTGACACAGATGATGCTGATGGAGGCCACAAGCTGAAACATGTTGCTTTTACAGTGAAGTTATTTTTTATTCTACAAGTGTGGCTGTAGTTGTGACCTCCTCTGTAAACATACAGTATGTTCAGGGGTAAAAACTGCAGCTACATGTAGTATATAGAACAACTGTAATGTTAAATCAATGAGTTTTGGGTTGTGACTTCATCAGGGTCAACAAGCTGTGACGTTTTGGTCTGTAGACGTCAGGCTTTTAAATTTAGATTAAAAAGAAACATCGCATCAATTACATTTGCTCTCTTTTACCAAAGCTGACAAACTTTTAAATTGTAAAGTATTAACGTATTAAATTAGCGCTGAATCCTGCATTTTAAATTGCTAGAACACTGTTGTCCTCATGGCACAAATACACATTCAGACACATTCGGGTACATTCAGGCTCGTTAAAATGCACCCAGATCTGTTCGGCACAGTTGGTCAGCACATTTGTGCGCCGTGACAGTTGGTCACCAGCTTCAATGACAGTCTGAGGCTGATTTACATTACGGCTGGTGAGGACAACGACTGTCTGCTGATATGAAGTCTGTCCATCAGTTAGGTGTGTAAGAGGAGACTGTGTGTGTGTGTGTGTGTGTGTGTGTGTGTGTGTGTGTGTGTGTGTGTGTCAAAGTTCTGTGAAAGGCGGCAGAGGAAGCAAAAGGAGGGAAAACCACTGCTGTTTGTCTTTCACCCTCAGTTTGTCTGATAAGGTGCTGCTCCCTCCCTCCTCGGGGACAGTTAACGGTTAACACTTGATCCGTTGGCCGAGCCCCTGCTGTGGTGTGTCTTTAAGAGGGAAGAGAGTGAAAACAAAGGAGGGGATTTTTTTTTTAAGACAAACAAGGGGAACTTCTGAATCATCTGTGATAACTTTGACTGTTGGAAGAATCTAACTGAAAAAAAACAGTCATGATGACCTTGTGTGCTCTCCAGGATTATTGTATAATCAAAATTTTACGATAGATCTTTTATCTGAACAAATATTGAGTCATTATTTGTCCTCTGCTGCTATGATGGGACTTCCAGCCATATTACAACAGTCTAAAACCAACAACTTACAATCCTACATCCTCATTTCATAATCAAATTAGTTGTAAATTTTTTCCTTATAGAAAGTACCCAGTATGTCCCATATTAGAAAATACCCCTTCTTTGTCAGGATTAATGCTCCTCTGACTTTGAAAGCGTGCCATTAGGGAAGTAAAGTGAAACACTGCTTCCTTATTTATTACATGACAGTTAGGGCACACAGCCAAGGCCAGACCCGTGGATACTGGTCCATATCACTCACACTCACACACACACACACACACTCACACACACACACACACACACACACACACACACACACACACACACACACACACACACACACACACACACACACACTCTGATACACTCCCCTTCCAAACCACAAGATCCCTAATTTGTCTAATATCTTTTTTGACATTTTACATCCAGATTAATTAAGATTGTTAATTAAGGAGTGTGTGTGTTTCCTTACACCTCCTCCTCTCTCTGTACAGTTCAAGCTGTGGTTGTGGGTTTTTTTTTTATCCCATAAGAAGGTACAATGTCTGCCTGCTGCTCTCTTTTCCATATATAACTTGTGACAGACTCTCCTGTGCCCCCGTGCCCTACTTTACATCCTCTAGCATTCCTGCAGTACAATACTGTCAGACGGACCTTTCATCTGGGTGGACTGTGTTCCTGCAGTTCATTCTTCAGTTAAACTTACTCATAACAGTCTCATAACAGACACTGTGACTGCCAGTGAAATACCAAACTGATCTTTACAGCTCTTCAGGTTGTCTAATTTTTAAAATTGTCAGCATTTTTGCTCTTTTGTTAACAGCACATGAATTGCCTCATGAATTGTTTCATGTTTGTCGTAATGCCAACTGTGATTAGGAGCTGATGTGAATTAAGTCTCTTATGTTTTGATCAGGATGAGCAGGTTGTTTATATGTATTTATCCAAATCGGTTTGAGTTTCTGTCTTTTATCTAAAGTGATCATTTGCTGCCCCCTTGTGGTGATATGGGAAGCCTGACTGAAGTCCATGCTACAGGAGAACACTTTGTACCATGAGGCACCAACAAAATCTGTGGACAAGTGACTGAAGCTTTGAACCTAAACCCACCTTAAAATATTGTGTAATCATATTTCATGAAGTCAGTGATGGAGACGCTCAATCAAGTTGAATGTACAACATGTCTTGTTTTTTTAATGTAGATTGATAAATATGCTATTTTATTAGTCCCAAAGTTCTCAGATCAAAGCCACATCTACTTATGACCCATCATCACAGGCTGCATGCTGATCAGTTTTCATTTGATTCTCCATTCTCATATTGTTTCATCTCTTAATAATTCTTTTGCTTTATTTTGTTGCTCTCTTCTGTTTGTACTATTGATATTGACCATACTCTCCACACTCTGCACATGAACTTGCTCTTCTGCCCTTTTTTCAACACTTTTTTTTTTTTTAAATGTTAAAACTTGTTATTCATACTGGCATCATGTTGTCTCTCTTTCACCAGAATAAGGATTAAAAGGACATTTTGCGTGGATTTAATGTGGATATCCACCCAGTGTTGATGGTAAATGTGATTGATTGAGGTTGTTAATTCTTCAGTGTGTGCTATATAAACAGGGAAAAAGAAAATGTTTTGCCATGTTTTCCTGCCTTGCTGAACCAGGATGCAAACTTCTGACACCTGACTCGCCAAATTCTTCGATTCTCTTTGCCAAGTCTGTCACATTGCAGCACCCCAGCTTCAGGGAGCTGCTGGTGCTGATCATATACTGTAACATTCAAAGCTATTTTAAACACAACACAATGTGTTGAGAAAACCACTCGTCCAACGTTGCCATGTATCCCCATCCTCCCCCATTTTGTCTGCCCCCTTGGTCCTGCTGATTTCTGTTGTCTTTTCTGGTTTTATCCACTACATCCCAAAAGAGATCTCCAGCACAAATCTGTCTAAGTGAGGAGAAAACTTTCATACGTAGTAAAACACAGATGGCTCTCTCGATTGACGTCGGCAACAGCATTCATCAAAAACTTGCCCGCACTGACATTGATTGCAGCAGAGTAAATTATCTTCGGTTGACATCAGAGGGCAACTTGAACAAAAAGGTACCACCAGTTTCTAGATGGTCCTATAACCTCTTACACGGGTGATGCTGCAGCAACCTCGGCCTCTCAGCTGCATTTCTGCAGCTGTATTCTCTGAATATAAAAACATCAAATAGATGTAACTGAATATCCAAGTCAGCCAAAATATAAACAAAATGTGTCGACATCTGTAAAATCCTCTGCACTCATTTTTCATTCTTGGAAATATAGTTGCAGTACAAGTGAAGAGAGGAAGGATTTGTTTTGGTGTGGCATCTAGAGCTCGACCCCTAGCAATCCGGACAGATGAAGTTAACCTGTAGTTCTTCACTGCATCACTGTACTTTTCAACATGACAGCACTGATGTTTTTTGTCATTATTTTCTTAAATCTGATGGCAATAAGGTTATAACTGGCGATTTGGTCCTTTAACTGTCATATCTGTTACATTTGACAACCTAATAGTAGCTTGGAGAGGTTAGAGGCCTGTAATAAATAGAGCAACAGGCCTGTAATAAAAAATATCTGGGATGAAACTGTGCACCAGACATTGCATTATATTAAATGATAAACATAAAGGTTAAATCAATTATCCATTAATAATAATTCAGAAAAAAAAAATCTCCTCTACTTCCAGATGTAAAACCTGGTTTTAGTTATCGGACAGACTCATGAAGAGGCAGAACATCAGTGGTTGAATGTAATAAATGACAAGTTTATTGTTGCACAAAATATACAAAAGAACAAGCAAATGGACAGCCCCTGCCCCTCCCCTCCCCTCAGCGTCCCTCCCCTCCCTCCTCTGGTTCATTCGCCATAATGAAGCTGGATTTCTGAAACCTATGACTACGGCAAGTCCGATGGTCCAAGCCAAACGCATGGTAATTCTGAGAGACAACACACCCAATTTCAGCATCACTGAACAATTAAAAATGAATAAAAACACCTTATTTACACATTTCTGTCAGAACTTTTACAACATGCCATCTATGTATTTATACAGAATATGCTTGTGCACATACCCCTGTATAGAAAATATATTATAAGATCAAATTAAATTAGACTAAGGGCTATAGACATCCAAAGTACAGCACTTCTTTTTAAACTCCTTTAGAATCTTTTTTTATTTTCATTTTTATTTCCCACTTGTTGAATGACGTAGTTCTTAATCAACCTAAAAAGAGAGCGCTCTAGTTGTTTGTATGCAGGTGTGTGTGTGTGTGTGTGTGTGTGTGTGTGTGTGTGTGTGTGTGTGTGTGTGTGTGTGTTTTCCTCGAGGACCTAAGCGGCCCATGTAGACGCTTGTGGAGAAAAACCCTCACATATGTACACTTGAGCACTCAGATCTTCTCTTAAAATGTGTGTAAATCTCATTTCTTGGCTGTTTTCTAATCCTCACGTGTACCTAAAGAAATGATCGGTGATGTGTTACTACAAGACTCCCTTGAGCCCAGCTTAATGATGTCATAATAAGAGCGTAAACCAATCAGCTTTGGCACTGGGTGAAGAAGTAAAGTGTGCTGTGGTTTCCTAGGATACCTTTTTGATTCCTGATCCAGTTTTTTGCACTAGCGAGAAATCTTATTTAACATATTAGTGCAAATTAAAGGATGACAAAACCCTTTTTTTTCTGTCCCATGTCTTACATCGCTCACAGCCAAATGATATATCTACCAAGCTGTGATATCTACGCCACATTAGCACCATGGAGAGAAAGACAGAGAGAGTTAAGCACATTATTCAAGTAAAAAGCCAGACGGCTCACGAGATGTTTTTTTGTGCTGGATCGAGATACAGCATCGGGGCGCGCACTACATGGGTGGATCTGTGTTTCTTTTCATGCCAAGGAAAAACCACATGTCTAGTCGATGGACGGATGGATGAATGAGTGGGAAGATGGACGATGAGGAAGAAAAAAAAAACAGAAATCCCCCTCCCTCCCCCCCCACAAAAAAAAAGGCTGCTCTTGTCTTTGCCTCCCTTCCTCCAGCTACACAGACACAGAAAAGAATGTGGGAGCAAATCTCCGGAGAGTATCCATCACGTTGCTCCATGACTCACCAGCAGGTGGAGATCAGTGCAGCTGGAGGAGGCAGAGAGGCCGGCCACCTACAGCTAAAACCCCCCACATCCAACTGTAGGACTGAAGTGTCCGGGAACCAGTTTGGGATCAGATTTCAGGGGAAAGGAGATTTGTTTTTCAAAGTGTGTGCAAAAATACTTGTCAGACTACTGCTGGAACATGAACCCTTTGTTTTTTTTTCTGACCTTAAATTTTCCAATATAGCTTCCTCTTTAATCCTACCTTATTTTTCATCTGCTGCTTGTGTTTCACTTCTTTTAATATATATCTATATCTTCTTTTCTTGCTTTTTTTTTTTTTTCTCTTTTCTTACTTTACAAAATGAGAGACAGAATGA
The DNA here is from genome assembly GCF_022577435.1 of Embiotoca jacksoni. Lineage (NCBI taxonomy): Eukaryota > Metazoa > Chordata > Actinopteri > Embiotocidae > Embiotoca > Embiotoca jacksoni. Next base: position 14,622,871 of record NW_027185425.1, read on the forward strand.
TGGACAGCTGACAATATATATAATTATTTTCCTCTTCTTATTCTCATCAGGTTGCTCTTAACCTGCGGATGATTTTCTTTGTTCGTTGTAAACAAACAGGTTTATCAGCCAGTGGTGTTTGTTTCCTCCTCCGTCGAGTGCACTCCTTCCTCTCTCCCCTCTCGCCGCCGCTCTCTTCTCTTTCTCATTGCAGGAGGGCCCTAATTTGTTTGGAGGTGCTGTCATCATTTAGATGCCGTGTTGTATACCTGAGGAAGGAAGATGGGTTAAAAATCTCTCACAAATCTGTTATTTAGTCCTCGTGTCTCTGCATGTCTGTTTGTCTGCGTTCATACCCACCTCAGTGCGTTCAGGAGTCCCTCCACACTGTTGGACGGTTGCTCTTTCAGCACCTTGATGCAGCCCTTCATCTGTCCGCCACAAAGACAACACAGGGAGTTAAAGAAAGGTCAGAGGATCGAGCTCGTCTCCGGCTGCAGCAGCCAAACAGACTCAAATACATGGAGGTATGTGACCTCATCTACTAGTGTCAGGCATTAGCCAACACATGTCTTTGTAAGGTTAGACCAGTGGATGCTCAACTGTTTGGCTTGCAATGATTTAAAATGAAGCAACATCTACGTGTCGTGTCTTTGTGTGGACATGAGTTGCAAGCAGCTGGATTAAATAGTGAGTTTTTTCTCATCAAATTGTTTGATTTCTGGATGGGAGATGATTTTTGAATATTCGAATAGTCATTAAAATATATAAAAAAAATATTCATTAATATATGCGAATATTGTTCTTCCTTATTTCCCTTGTTTTTACCGGCGCCTGGTTGTAATGTGTTACTCCCATCAGAAGGTGGCGGTAAAGCACCTAAAAAAAAGCTATTTGCTTTTGCCATTCAATTTGGTGAGGGGAGACGAGTATCGAAGTGTTTCAAATGCAAGCTTGACAGCTAATACAACTCTCCATTGATGCCCAGATAAATAGAATAAGTTTGGAGGTATATAGCAACAGTCAAAGGCAATGTGAGGCTTACTGCAAGCTTTATTCACTGTAAACTAAAATCTTACAGCACACTGTGATGATTAAATATCAGAACAACATCAAACACTGATGACTTGTGATTGATGACTATTGGTTGACCTGTGTAGAAATTAATCCAAATGTCAATTTATCATTATTTCAGATTTTATTTTAGATCCCTCAGGTGCACTAGATTTACCTGGTTTAGCCTTTTCAACATGGGATATACAGTAACAACGCAAAAAATAGGGCACATTCAAAACTGATTGGACAGCAGTGATTCATGTTTGTAGGCATTTGTCATACTCACATCAATTTTGGAGGTCTTGGCGAAGGCCCCGACGGGGTGGACATGGTCGTACAGGATGATGACGCCCACCATCACCCTCATGCAGAACAGCATGGTGTCTGTGTTGGTAAACCGACAGCGGTACTCCCTGGGACCGAGACAGTTAATGGAGACAAAAAACAAAAGTTGTATGAACTGAGAGCTGAGAGCAGAGAGCAGGACGGGACAAAGAGTCGAAACCTAATGAGCTGCCGGTGACATATCTATTAACGAAGATCAAACATTTTCAATTTGGCATGAAGGACTCTGTGAATCAGTCTGTTGAATTATCTCCTCACATTTGAGGACGCCTCTTTTATGTTCACTTTGAAAGGGCCTGTTAATTCGAATTTAGGCTTCTGACCTTCACAGGGAACGACAACAAAAAGAAGAAGAAGAAGAAGAAGAGGAGTTGGAGTGAATGAAGGGATGAAGGAGAGAAGTGTGGAGAGCACTCACGGAGTCTCCAGCATGACGCGACACACACAGGCCATGGTGCTCAGGCAGTCCGTGGTGTCCTCTATGGGCAGGGTCTTATTCTGGTGACAGACAAAAGAGAAACCAGAGCAGATATGAGAATCAGTCTGGAAACAGTTAGGGCCTGATTTACTAAAGGTTAGCGCATGTAAAATCACGTGCAAATGCCACGTGCAAAAAAAATTCCAAGCTGATTTACTAATGACATCCAGTGATGATTGCGTCTTTCAAATGTGCAATTTAACACACCTTGTCCATTTGGCGTGTTTGTCTGCGTGCATATGTAATATTAGGCGTGTCTACCTGAAAGTGCAAAATACTGGGAGGGAACATTCAAATAGAACAATTTAGCACCCGCAATGATATTTACTAAACCTGAAAGTAGAAACAGGAGAAGTGATTGTTGTGTATTTTAGTACGACTGAAAGTCAGGTACTACTCAGGTATCACCCAGTCCAGTTATTCAGGTGAGCTGTCACAGGTCCTGAATGTGTCCCGCAGAATTCACAGGTACAAAAGGTTCCCGAGCACTCGCGAGTCACTGAATGAAAAGTCACCTGCTCATCACAGAAAGAGCCGGACCTGCTGATCAGTGTTTGTTAGAGGAGCTCATCCACCATCCCTCCTCTTTTATTGCTGACGTTTTATTATTAAAACTTTTTTTTGCCTTTTTCTTTTTCCCACAGGATTGACTTTCTTGCTAATAATCTCCTACAAAGCGTTTTGTTCTTGTTATATATATGTCTCTTAATTTCAATGGGATCAGATTTCCTTTTGCGGTTGCTCTGTTTTCTATTGCTGGAATCACTTTAACACACGTAAACTCGCCATTTAAATACCGCGATTTGAACCTGATTTCAATGACGCAATTACTCTCAGCAAAACGGGTGCAAAAAAATTTGCAAACTTTTAGAAGGAACACACAATTTAGCACAAGGAACTTTATTTGAGATCTTAGTAAATCAGGCCCTTAGTGTGCTGGCTGGACAAAATGTTCCAACCACACGGTGGAGACAGAGTGCATCAGCAGAGGGGGGAAAAGCAGGAGGACTGTGGAGCTGCTCTGCTAAAAGGCAATTATTACCAGCATGTCGTCTGCATTTTACATGAGGCTCAGAAGTATTTCTCAGTCGTGTGTCCCGTCAGGATGCACTGAGGTGTAAAGTTAGCAAAAGACTGCTGCCACCACACTAAAAGACTCAAGTGAACCACAGCATAAACAGACTAAACACCAGAGTGAATTTCAGACCAACACAGCAATTTAAAAATCTGTATTCTTTAAAATGTGATAACACTAATTATAAGAATATGTAGGGATGCTGTTGTAATTTATTTAACTTGATGATTTCTCGTATTAATTTTACCCACATTACATTTAGAGGTGTATTCTGTGCTCTCTAATAACAGACTGTTTGTAGCTCTGTGGTCAGAACAGTTGGATCAGGTGACTAATAGAGGTGTGCTGGTATTGATGAGTCCCTGATTAATGTTTGGATTTCCAGACAGCAGAAACTCTCTCAGCTTCTGGTCATTGTGTTAATTTCTAAACTGAGTAATGACTGAATGGATTGTGTTTTGACAGGTGTGATAAATTATTAGTTTTAGGCAGCGCTAAAATGTAACTAAATTATTTTAATCAAATATCGTTCTTGAGTACAAAATAGAGGTAGTTGTTCTTTCTATTTTGTGCTACTTTACTCTTCTATTCTACTGTTTTTCAGGTAAAAATGTCTTAACTTTCACTCCTTGACATTTATTTGACATATTTAGTTACTGGATATTTTATTTATGAAGACTTAACATCCAACGTTTATTAAATATAATGCTTTGTTTAAAAGATTAAACCTAAATGTCTGTGAAATATTTCAAAGTCGCTCCACCTCAACCAAATACAAATGTAAAATTCTAATTACAACATGAATGCATCAGTAATAATAAGCCAATAATATATAATGGTGTAACTATAGCAGGAACCATTTCCCTGCATCGAGTACTTTTGATACTTGATGATATGTACGTAATTTTATTAAAGTAACTTTTCGATGGAAGACCTATGCTTGCTATGGAGTATTGGAGTGTGATACTTTTTCTCCATTCAGATTCACATTTTTGCCTTCATTTGATGGGAGAGAGAGAGAGACAAGAAATGAGAGGGAAGAGAAGCAGGAACCCTAAATAACCTCAGTAAAGTTTCTCCACGGTGGGAATCACACCGAGGAGTCAGTGCGCCTTAACCACATTGTTACTTGAACTGATGATCTACTAATTCCTTCACCCTTGACTCATCATCTGAAAGCAAAAACTCCCTTGATTTATTGTTTGGTTGCTTTTTAAATCAATTTCCTGTGACTTTCTCTTATTGTTTTTCTCAGTGACTGTAACTAAACCTGCAGGAGGTAAATCTGGAGTCCAGCTCAGTAACGGACCCTTGACACAGAAAGCTTGTGTATGCATGGATGTGAAGTGTGCGGAAATGTACCTCTGAAACAAACTTGGTGGTGGCATTACTCAGAGTCTTCAGCATCGGTGTTGCCTCAGCGTAAAACAGGGACATCCGATTGGCCATCTCGTTGTTAACCTCGTTCTCTGCTTCCAGCTGCAAGCCAAAACAAAACATCAAATGAAGTATTGATTGTACATCTCTTTGTGTTGTTTGGAGGAGTGGAACACCTCCACTTCACTCATTAATGATTAAAGAGAGAAAGTGATCGTGTATGCAACATAAACAGCCTCACCTGCTGGTTGTTCAGCCTGTTCCTGCTTATAGTCCTCCTGTAGTAGCTGAAGTCATTCTGAATGGCTGGATTTGTCATCTGCGTGGAGAGAAAAGGTGACATTCGGTAAATATGATTTCTTTTCAGCGTAGTAAAGGTCAGTGTCTGAGGTCTGATCCCTGTCACCTTTAGTTCATCAAAGCTGAGTGTAAAATGAAGGATCTCAGCGAACTGTTTGGCCAGGGCCTGCTCTCTCTCCAGGTGCTGCATGGGAGCGTACGGCGGGCTCGTCAGCGCCTCCAGCAGGCTGCGCAGGGCATTCTCTGCAAGTATACACACATTTCTATGTCAGAAATTCATTTAGTCAGGCTACAAACTGCATGTCAAACTGCGCCGGCTTTTTATCTCCTTTTTGGTCAGACTTTGTAATTCTCTCTAATCCTGCCAGGATCTGAAGACTCTTTCATGTTGCCATCTTAAAAACCAAACGCAGCAGCAGGATTTTAACTGCTGCAAATCATTTTACCCAAGTTTTGTCATGTTTTTGCTGGATACCACAGGGTACCGTTTGGGCTCAGTGTGAGCTGACTTCAGGCAGACCAACAGACCTCGGAGCACAGGGCTCAGGTCCTCCAGTGGGCCTCATCCGGCTGAGATTTAAGGTGACCAGAAATGTAGAAGAGTAGAAGTAGAGTCCACTGAGTGTGAAACGACACGTCTGTGAAACTCTGAATGTGGAGTTGTTTTAGACACTGGCTCGAGGTGTCAACGTTTTCATTGGTTGTTGACATGACTTGAGTCTGTTCATCAAACTTTACCTCGGTACAACTTTTTTCACATATGCAGTTTTATTGCTCACCACTTCATGCTTCTAATACACCTGTCAGTCCACAACAAAGTACCGTGTCAGTTTCACATTTTGTCTCGCGAAGGCGAGAAAAGTAAGGTGGCTGAGATCCACATGGTTTAGGAAACAATCCTGGTTTGGGTTAAAATAAGTAATTTTGCATCAGTCACTTAACATACAATACACAAGTTAAATATTTTTATCTTATGTATGTATCATTTATATTACTCAAAAGAAATCCAAATTGACTTTCGCTTTCTCAGGAACTCAAACTCCTGGACGAAAATCTAAAGTTTGTTTCATCAAAACACTCCTGACCTCCTCCCCGCATGGACTTTATCACTCTTTGTCACATGACCTTCTTCAACCCTGATCTAATACACGTGTCCTTTTCACGCCTAAGTGAGCTAATCGTAACATTGACACGATATCCTGACACGGTGGACTGAAGTGTGTAAAACAGACGCTGATGTGTAAAATCGGTGGAGCTTCCCTTTAATTTTTCCATTATTAATTTGAATTGTCTAGACTGAGATGGTGAACATGGTAAACATTATGCCTGCTTAGCATTTTAATTCAAAACACCCAATTACAGACTCTCAGAGCTGCTTGCACGGCTGTAACTCTGTTAGTCTTTTTCATCTTGACCCTTTGCTAAGGTTCTGCAGTTCAACAAGACTCCATCTGCCCACAGGAACTATGAATAAATATCACTGTACAACACAAACTAAATGTACATAGACCGTAAGTGGTACTCTGTGGAGATGGCGCTGCGGCTGACCGTACAGCCCGATCATCCCTGTGGCTGCTGCAGCACCGACCATACATATCCCCCCGTGTCACATACGCCATTGAACTAAGCCTTTTTTTTGCTGCCTGTAACAAATCAGACACCGGAGCCGGACCCCAGAGGCTGCATGTAGTGATGATTCCTCAGAAGCAAAGCCTCCCAAGGCTCCATCCCTTCCTCTGCATTAAAAATGCATACAGGCCTTCTATAAATACAACGCTGGAGTGTTTCATCTAAAGGGCCTGGGCAGAAACCCCAGTCACCCTCCTGCTGTTAGCACGGAGATCATGGTCCCTGTCCTCTGCTCTGACTCCTGACGGTTTAAAGGGACTGTTTACTGTACGTTGGACTTTTTAAACCTCTTCCTCCCTCCTTTGATCAAATACAGAAATAAAACAAAGATGGTGCATAAACAGGAGGGGCGTTGTGGATCATTCTTTGCGAGTCATTAAGATTTGATCTCTTCCCATTAAACAGGGTAGAAGTGAGGTGGTCTGTTGGACTGTATCTCAGATACATTAGCGCTGATACATTAGCATCAATTATTGGTCAACCTCCATTGTATTGGAAAGCTGAGAACACAATGTCCCTGAGATCAAAGTATTATTGGAAGGCAGCGCAGAGGCGGCAGCTGAACTCTATTTCTCTGCTCATACTTCTCTCTCTCTCTACTCTCCCTGTCTCTCCCAGTGCTGGACGACCACTGTTTCCGTAGCAACGGCTGCCTGGCTGCTGGGTCAGGATGCTGCAGAGATGGCTGAGAGGACATCACGGTGTATGAGTGAGTGCGTGTGTTAAGGAATGCTGTCAGACTAAAAATGCATGTAAAACGATGATGATGATTCAAATTAATTTTCCTCTTATCTAATCAAACATTTACATTGCAGCCACTGCGCTGTTTAAAATATCTTTCTAATGACTGTATTTGTCACAAAGTGTTCGCAGCGTCGACTGTCACATACAGGTTTCACATCTTGTAACTGTTGAACAGCTGTTAAAAAGACATGTTGGTATGCAGTAGTAATCCATGAGACCAGGACACTATTGTACACTTTATGCGCCTGCAAATACAAATAATGAAACAAAACAACCATTTCAAGTGATGAACAAAAGGAAGAGGAAGATGCTTTGTCAAAATGAAAGAAACGCTCATTGTAATTTGTTTTGCTGGAGAGGTAAACATGAACACTTCCCGTGTGCAACTTTCAACTCCTCCTGCTCTACTGCACATCTTCTATATTCGACTTCCTACCTTCCTCTGAATACACTTTCACCCACTACAGTGAAGGAAACACACATTTTCTGAGCCATATTAAAAGCCTTCTTCTTTGATATGCAGGAGCTGACAGTAAATACTGTCTGTATAGATTCAACTTCATGTTATAGAGCCTTGCAGCTATAAATTCAGCTCATGTTGAACCACCAATACGGCCACCAGAGAGTGCGTTACATCACTCTCTAAAGTCCATTTTATAGGCCGTAAATAACAGCCATGCTCACCCAGGCGCAGGGAGAACTCGTAGAACCTCTTCAGCTTGGCCACCAGGGGGCAGACGGCGTTCCAGGCCTTCTCCTGAAGAGCGAGGTCGCCTGGGTTCTGGATGGCCTGCAGGGCGAGTAACACAAGCAGATGTTACTTTCCAAAAAAGGATTTAAAAAGCCTTCCCATCTCCTCTACATCCTCTTCCTTAAAGTGATATTTGACTTTAGTGAAACATTTTCACTTTCAGATGCAGAGTCACAGACTGAAATGTGATTCAAATATGATTTAAAATGTAATTTACTCCAATCAACTGATTTCATAACATGTCATAACAATGACATCCTTATAGAGTTTACCAAACTATCACACAGACACACAAGGGGAAACATAAGTCCTAAGAGGGTGAGGTATTTTTCTTAAGTCAAAGAAAAAAAGCCTGAAACTGAAGATGTTAGTTTCACTTTCAATACTTGCAGTACTTCCCCACTCTGTCTGTGGCATTCCTTGAGCCAATTTGTTCCTAATTTAGAAATAAATCTTTAAAAACAGCTCACAAATATATATTGCTACAAAAAAACAAAAACGTAATTTCCTTAAGCACCTGTGCACTAGAGTTTTAAGTAAACACGCAAGCAAGTGCAAATCGTGCATTTGTCATTTACAGTGGCGTGTAAATGATAACATTCTTTGTAACAAACATAGATTTAAAAATGTCTTTCTAGTCTTTTTTTTCCAGCTATTATAATAATGTCAAAATCATAGCGATGAGTTCGGTTCTCAGTTGAAATTTGGGCCCATTTTTGCCAGCTTTTCTCTCTTCAGTGGACTTAATGACACATCAAATATCCAGCTGTATGTTAGTAGTGGTAGCACAGCCCACAGCTGCAAAGGTTTCAATATTACTGCAGGTGCAATATTAAAAAAACAAGTATCTAGTAAAATACACGGATAGCTTAAGAGTCTGCTCTTAAGTCGTGCTTCCAAGTCCTCCGAGTTCGGAAGCAAGGAGAGGAAATGATTCAGCACTCCTACATGTACATGTTGACAGGTGAGCTATCAGCAGCAATATCAGAGAGAAAAGGTTCGCAGTAATGTGTCGCTGAGGAAAAGCTGAATCAGGAGTCAGCATATCAGCTTTCGAATGGATGGTATTTATGCCTCTACCATAACATCGCCACTAAAAACAACATATTGCATGAAATGTTTGTTTGAAAGATGCTTTCACACATTTCTGTCTTTGCTTGTATTTAGAGCGAGCTGCATGGTACACTTCATGTCAGGATTTCACCCCGGCAGGCCATGTGAATCACACATGAGATTTTCTTCTTTTTTCTTTTTTTTATTCTGCACTGTTCAGCATCAGTCATCGACTGCTCTGCGCGCTCACTTCTCGTATCTCCTGGCCCGCGCCGTTGTACGACTGCAGCTCGGCCAGGATCCCATGAGCCTCCTCCAGCACAGCGCTGACCTGGTTCCACACGGCTGTCTCTGCCTCCGTGGGCTGGGCATCTGGGAGGGGAGGAAGAAGAGGAAGAGAGAGAGGAAGAGAGAGGGAGAGTGGGAAGTGAAAGTGTGATGTAAGGTGCAGTGAACAGATGAAAATGTTGAGGGGAGGAGGTGGAGAAGAAGGGGAGGGTGGAGAGAAAATGAGACAGTTTTGAGGAGGGAAGGAAGTTAGTGAGGAAGGAAAAGTTGAAATGATGATATCCTAGAAGGCCAGACAAAAACCTCAGATAACAGATTACTCACTACATGGATGCAATCAAAACATTAGTGAAAATCACTGCATTTCATCCAAGTTAGTGAACTCAACAGCATGAATATCTACGGTCTGAATCTGGCCAGCAAATAAATGATTCAGTTCACCCATAGAGTTATAAGAAGAGACTTGTAAGGCACACTCTGTCACACAGTGAGGTTTGACTACAGCGTGTGGTCATCCAACAAAAAACAGAACAAGTCAGTTTCACTTCAGGGTACAATTTGAATGCTTCAAGTAGTAGTTAAACATTTTGATGGTTTTCAGAAGGTGTAAAAGTGCCTGGATTCAACTACCTGGAGAACGTGTCTGACTCCTGAACTATAATCGTCTCTACAGTCCATTCAGAAGAGATTTATACAGGCCTGGATTGGTGTAATTGGCCCATCATATTGATGTAATAGTCGTATCCATCTTTTTTCACTTTCTATTCCTCTTTCACGTCTATGAATAGTTTGAGACTTTTTATTTTTTATTTTTTTTTGCCCTTAAGATTTAATTGTTAGAAATGTAAAAAAAAAAACCAAGCAGCAGGGAGGACAACCTCTGGGCATGCTCAGTCTTTCTAGTTTTCCATTTCACACGTTGGCAACACCACTTACTGTAAACTGAAGTGTTTTGCTGCAGGGCGCCTCCCCGTTACACCTCTGCCTTGTTGCCCATGCGGCGTGCTGCATGCGCACAGGAGGGATTAAGTGTTTGAGGGATGCAATTTAGGATGCGTCCTCTGGAGTCATCGCTGTGTTTGGTTTTCTTGTCTTTTGTCTGTGACTCGGGTATAAAGTGAGAGGCAGCTCTCGACGTGCTGTAGCACTGCTGGTTATTTTTTGCACCCCGAGGCCCTGCCTCCCTGCAGAGAAATAGTAATCATGGAATATCTGCTACCCCACGGCTGCCATAATAAGCACAGCAAGCACGGCTATTTTAGTGACTCCTTACTAATGCGCTCCTTCACTCTCCTTGTAAACAACAACATATTATGCTCACAAGGTATTAATTAAATGACCATAACATTAGCTCTAAACATTAAGGGAATAGTTTACTTTCTTGCCATATTTTGAGAGTGGTATCAATCTTCTCATCTCTACACAAGAAAGTAAATAAGTAAAATGTCAAAGTAGCTCTTTGAGATGCTTTGAGGAATCAGGGTTGCTTTACTTTTTCTTTTCCTTTTTAGTTTTCTTATATAACAGGTAATTGTAAACGTCATGTTGTCATGTGTGAGACGGACACTTTAACTGAGAAAGTATGGACTTATATATGTAGTCAGATTTGATTCCTTCTCCGACAAAAAGTTTGAATAAATAGCAATGTAACCTGGTATCACGTCAAACCGTGAAATAGACAAGCCCGTCCACTACAGCAAAACATGACATAGCAAGGCTTGGCGTTGTCTAGGTGTGAAAGTGACGTGTTTTCCTGTTGAAAAATGAAACCTACTGTATGCTTTGAGACATTTGATTTACAGGAAAATTTTACTTGCAAAAACAGATGTTTGTGGTTTGGAAACAAAATACAACTCAAGAAAAATGTTGTCACCTCCAGAATTTGAACCTCATTGTCCCCAAGGCAGAAATTGTTCACATGACATATACGGACATGTAAGTTTCATGCTTAGAAAACATGTAACTTTCACGCCAAGACAGCCCAAAGCATGGCAATCTTACGTTTTGCTGTAGTGGACCAGCGTATCTATTTCACGCTTTGCCGTGACACTGAGTTGAACGACGAGTATTCAGCTATAAATAGTCTCATGACACCACACTGTAGTTTAAACCAAAGTTGGAGCTGTGTGACAGAGGTGAATGTGTCTCCGGGTTGAGGAGGAGAGCTCACAGATGGCACCGGGTGGGTGAGGAGGGGGAGGGACGAGTCTAAAGCTGCCATTTCTGAGTCTGACTCACTCCACTCGCTTTTGAAGTCAAGTGAATCACAGGCATGATAAATGAAGGGGGGAAATTCAACCTATGCGACAGCTGACGTCTCTCGCCAGCAGTGAGCTCTCCCACTCCCACTGTAACATCGAACTGGTGGAGGAAGAGGAGGAGGAAGCCAGCTGTTAAAGAGGGGGAAGTGGTTGAGGAGGAGCGAAGTAAATTGGGATGCAGTGCAAAATATCTGCATCTTAACAATTTATTTAGTCTCCTAATCAGTCTTAAAATCTAAAGTAGGGATTTTTGTTTTACTTTAAAGCTGCAATAAGTAAGATTTGTTTTGATTAAAACATTCAAAAACGATGTTATGATGTTACGTCAAAGATGTCTATATCTTGTGTTGCACAGGTGTCTGGTGAAGTTAGCATGCTAACCAGATAAACAGTTCAGAGCAGTTACAATAGCTGTTTGTGACGAGCTCAGTTAGCTCATCAGCTATCAGACTGAAGTCATTTTATGTAGCAAACAAACCAGGTGTTCTGACCTTGTTTGTAAACTTGAAAACAGATCTTTAGTGCAGTTCATGAATACATAAACTGCAAAAGAAAAAAATCAAATATCATCGATGTGTGGTTTTGCTGTGGCTAGTATGGTCTCGCTAAAAAGAATAAGCAACTACAGGCTTTACCGAATCAAACAAACCGGTCTGTACTTCTAACTTTACAATCATCAGTTTAAAAAAAAGTAAAATACTAGTTAGCAGGGTAATTACACACAAAATTCAACCAAAGTGCGGAAACTCTGAGAAATGAACGGACAGCAAAATGGACACTAGAGTAACTCACTATCACCTCTTGTGGTACAAAGTGGTATTATGAGATGCAACTTAAATCTTACATATTGCCCCTTTAAGTGCAATAAAATTAAACTTTTTACTTTACTTGAGATTTGACGAACTAAATGTTATTAAACCTGCTACCATGTGAAATGAACATTATCTGGTAGTATATATTCAGGTAAAATATTTCATTTGATGCAAAAAGTACATTGAGACTTTAACATTGAGCATTCAAATTAGGAGACTTGTTAGGATGGATGTTTTCACACTGCAAAGTTCAGAATTCACTGACTGGGAAATGAGAGAAGAAGGGATAGAGGTGGGTTTTTTACCGAACTTTTTCACAATCATTCTGTCGTTCTTTCAGTTTCTCTTTATCAGTCTTACTCTCTTACACACACACTGTTCAGTGCAAAGCACACACACTCACAGATAGGTCAGACTCACAACTGGTCACAAAAGGGAATGAGGAGGTGGAGGGATGACGATAGACTTTTTGTTAGCCATCGTCATCCCCGAGCAACAGAAACCCTTACAGGACTGGCATTCACTGTTTATTTTCTCCTCACTTTTTGTAGCTTGGGAGATCAAAAGCATCATTGTTGTCATTTTTGCTACAGTGTCCCCGTGCTATTGTGCATCTGTCTGCATCTAATAAGATGTGGCGCGTGTGAATAAGACTCTTTAGAGAGAAGCCAAATGACTTTCAAATGCCAGTCCCTGAAGCGGAAATCAAAAGATTAAGAAAAAGGGTGAGAACGAGAGGAGCTGAGGAGGGACAAAAAGGGTAAATAAGGATGTAAAGATGGCATAATGGTCAGCGAAGATGGATGGAATGACAAATAAAAGGAAAGGCAACAAAGAGAAAGGGATAACTCAAAAAAATAAGAAGCGGATGGTCTCACGTTCAAAGTCAAGGAAAACTATTGGGCCATGCTCAAGTTCGGCGCAAGCCAGCACTTTCAGGAGGTTTCCCATGAGCCCCCTGGAACAGAGAGAGGGGAGAAGTCTGTGGGTGATGAGGGGATGGGTGTTGGGGTTGTGTGCGCGTGGGTGTATATGTGTTTGTGTGTGTGAGCTGAATGTGTGCGGTGAGCGAGAGGTGAAGGTGTCGAGGTGGGCGACTGGATGAGAGGAGGTTGCTGGAATGGCATGGTGAGAGTATGTCCTGGGTGAAGCATGGCAACATGGACGCAGAGCTTCTTTAATCCCACTCTCATGGTAGTATTTACACACTTCTCTATCTGTGATGCTGCTGATGGTAGCAGCTTTCAAATGTAAAGGTCAGAAACACTTCACAGAACTACACAACAAGAACAGAACAAACAGTAAATACGAAAATACACTGATCTGAAAGTAGAAATCTGTTTCAGTAGGAACTGAGCATCTTCCACAAATAATGAATGAATAATCAAGAGGATGATAGTAGGTTTAAACAAACAATCAAAAGATAGAAAAATGGCAAAAATGTGAAGATTTTCTGACAAAAACCTTTCAAATATATAATAATAATAATAAGAAGAAGAAGAGCAGAAACAAGCTGAAGAAGAAGAGCAACAGCAACAAGACAAGGAAGAAGAGTAAAAGCAGCAAGATGAAGAAGAAGAGCAACAAGCTGAAGAAGAGCAAGAGCAACTAGCTGGAGAAAAAGACCAAAAGCAGCAAGATGAGGAAGAAGAAGAACTAAAAATTGTAGAAGGAAAAAGAGCAACAAAAAGAGGAAGAGCAACAAGCTGAAAAAGAGCCAAGAAAAACATGAGCAAGAGAAGATGAAGAAGTTAAAAGACCAATAAAAATTACATGGAAAATCAAATACAGAAGAATTCAACTGAGAGAATTAAAATAATTAGAAACCAAAAATGACCTCAAACACAAACGTAATAATTAAAGTATTCTCTCCCAGACTGCCCTGCTTAATTTGAGCGTCCCCATTTTTGGTATTTACTTCCTGTGTCAGATGTGTAACTAAAATGTGAAGCAGCAAAACAGAAAAAAATAAACAAGTTCCTATGAAATAAAATGTTAATGCTCCTATCAAACGTGGACACTTGTTGGTTTTGGATGACGTTTCATGCCTCACTGTAACTACCTATGCAAACCTGTATATATCTATATAGACCATCATTGGGTGGAGAGTGGGACTGAAGAGCATCTGATAATGACAAACCACACCCTCAACAACAACATCACACCATCAACAACTCAGCAGCTCACATCCAAACATGCCTCCCCCGACTCCACCCGCCGACCTCCCACCGCACACCTCTGCTCCACACACGTGCACTCACGACGCAAGCACACAGACACGTGCACACACCCGGGCGCTCACTTACTTTCAAAGTCCAGGAAAAAATGTGGACAGTTCTCTAAATCCTTGCCAAGGACCTTAATGAGGTTCCCCATGGCTGGCGACCTGGACGGGAGGAAACAACAAAATGCATACAGTACGCAGAACCTGGCAACCCGTATGAAATCACACAACAGGCACATGGAGAACACAGCAGGTCAGGACCGGTTTAGTTTTTTACCCATCTGCACTTCTCTAATTATCCCTCCTTCCTTTGCTCCTCCATCCTTCTGTCTAAGCAATATGTCCAGAGCGAAGTCTGACGCTCCAGTCATCAATGACACTGATCACAATGTTCATCCCTTCCATGGCGTACGCTGTATTCAATTACAGGAGCGCCGAAATCCACTTGTGAATCTTGTAGCTCACTTATTGGAGTCACTAGAGCTCAGCAGTGGTTTTAATACATTTACATTACTATGGTAACCTAATAACAGCCTGCCATGTACGGACCGCTCGCTTCCTTAATGCTCTTTATGTGCAGCAGTCCATAGATACTTTATGACAAGCTTTGTATACTTCATACCCAAAGAGCTTCATGAAACGAAATGATGCAAGCGTCATTAGGAAACACTGTAGGTCAGACAGGGAGGATCTACAAGACCACATGTGTGCAGGTTCCTATACATCGGTGGTCTCCTTCCTCTGACAGCTACTGTGATGAAATGAAAGTGTTCGAGAGCAACTCATGTTTCGTAACATTTATTCACATAGCTGATAATAACAAATTTGTACTCAATACAAACACTCAATAAGACCCCTGCTGCTCAGCACCAGACAGAAGGACACAGGTGTTTCAAGAGGACTCCGGGCCCTATTTCCACCGAGTGAAACCTCATTGTTTATTATCATAAATAGCTCATGTACGACCAATCTGGGAGCGCCATTTATTGTGCTTTATTAGGTAAATTCATTATTAATAGGCTCCTAATGAAAACATTTTCATTACCACCAAAGTAGCTGCCATTTGTGCCTTTTTCTAATTGATGCAAAGCATGTTAAAATCACTTTTGTGATTCTGTGTGTAAATTCTCTCAACTAACAAGGTAATCAATTCACATCAGTTTAAATTAGTAAATGTTCAAGCATTAGTAAATACACACAGAGTAAAGAGTGTGTTTCTGCTCACGATACAAACTAACGTAAGATGGATAATTTTGGGGAATCGGTCCCAATAATACTAGTATCTCTACTCACAGCAGAACTTATCCAAATATAGTTTGGATTAGTGTTTAAAATGTTTGATTGAGCCCAGTGTGTGAATGTTTCCTTGTTTCAAACATCACACAGCTTCATTAAAGAAGTGGAACAAGCTGATACAGAATAAACTGTCATACAGTGTGGAGGAAGAGCTGCTTAGAGCCACTTTAAGAGGAAATTAACCCAGAGGATTAACCAGGAGTGGACTCACAGACCACATGTGGACGTGTGTGTGTGTGTGTGTGTGTGTGTGTGTGTGTGTGTGTGTGTGTGTTGCATAAAAAAAGCACACAAACACACGCACACACGTCACCTCCCTCCACGATGATAAAGAGGGACTTTAGGAGCAGAGGGTAAGCAGCTGCCAAGTATCACTTCCTCTGCCGTAGCCTCTGTGTTTATATGCTATGTTAGCACACAGCGGAGGCCTATCAGTCCCCCCCCCCATCCCCCACACCCTCCACCTGCAAGAATGAGTTACGGCCAGCATCAGCATTTTTATGAGATACCACCATCCTGCAAAAAAACAAAATAAAAAAAAGAAGTAAGGTAGCCCTTTTCGCTGTTACTCAGCAAGAACGGTGTTGCAATGCAGCACTGAGGTCCACACAGAGGGGATGGAGTTACACGGCCAGTCGCTGAGACAGCCATCGCTGACAAAGTTTCAGATGAGGACTGCAGCCTCTGTATTGTATGTCTGCTCCATCTACAGCTATAATCTGTTGGCAGGCCAGGAAACAGAGCTGCATGCTGAGTCACTACTGTAACCTATGAGCAGGAGTCCAAATGTGTAAAACACACCCCGTCTCCCTCTGACTTTCAGACCACCTGCTCTAAGAGACACACTGAAGCGGTACTATGAATATATGAATAACACATTCACGTCTTCAGCCTGACAAGGTGATTGCAAAGGCGAAGTCAAGCTGAGATCCAGATCGCAGCCTCGTATAAAGAAATGAAAGATTTCTGACACATAAATAGCCCATTGTGTGTGTGTGTGTGTGTGTGTGTGTGTGTGTGTGTGTGTGTGTGTGTGTGTGTGTGTGTGTGTGTGTTAGAGATAGCCTCGCACCAGGCACACACACACACACATATAAACACACATACTCCGAGTCTGGAGCAGCATGTGGTCCATCCCGAGAGCAAGAGCTCGGCTGATGGTTGCCAGGATACTGTTGGCCTGGTGATATAGTCTGCTCGTCTCAGCTGAAGATGGAGAAAAAAAAACAGCATCCGTGCATCCTGCACACACTCTGGGTCGGTTGCTTGATGCATCAGTTGTTACTACTCGTCTTTAAATTAACCGCACAACACTCGCTGCACAAACACAATTCATCAAGCTTTAAAAGCTGGAAATTATGAAGCCAGCCGGCGGCCTCTCACGCGTCTCTCTTCTTACCCTCTTTTCCTGTGAGTGCTTAGCCTCTTCTTTTATCTCCAGCCCTCAGTTTCGTCCCCCCCCCCCTCTGTCCTCTCTTCCTCCTGTCTTCGGCCTCTTTGCTGTCTGAACTGTGAGTAAATCCCAGGTTAGCGCGCCTCACAGCGATCCCACGGTGGCACTGGTTGCCACGCTCTGCTTCTCTTAGAGACTGATGTAAACTTCTGCTCTCGCTCCGTCTCTCTCGATGTGCGTCTGCCCACTTCACACTTCTCTTTTTCCGCCATCTATTTAAAGGCCTGTGGTTTTCTCTATTCGCTCAGTGCTAGTTGCTGCTCTTTGTTTTTCTTCTTCGAGCTATGTTTGTAGAGGACGGCACTCTGCCGGGTGAGGTTTTAATACAGAGCATGCGATCCGCTCATGATATTTACCCCTCTCCCCCCCTCCTCCCCCCTCCGGCTCTATTGTCTTGATGTGTGTCTGTATCGTTTCAATTCATGCGCAAACAGAGAAAACTCCTTCTCTCTTTTTGTCTCTGACGTCAGAACAGGTTCCTCAAAAATATCCCCTCCAGCTTTCCTTTCTGCCTCACTTCTCTGTTTCGCCACTCAGCCAGGACTCTCCCGGCTCCTTTGGCCTTGTCTTGTCACAGCACATCTCTGTCATGGTGCCATTCAGTCTCACTGGTGGCCCTTAGGCACAAACAAATCCAAGTGGCAGAATTGAAATGGCGATAGGGCGGCGCAGACACACGTTTGCTATTAAACTTGTAGACTCCTGGCCTCCATAATGTAGACGGCATAAAAGCCACTGTGTGCATTGCAGGTTGACCTTCTGAGTATTAAAACATGAGTTTCTGTCGAACCGGGAAGTGTGTTTGGCGGCCACTGGTTTCTCTTACACGCAAACACACACACAGCGTTTATAGGCAGACAGCGTGAAAGTGGAGCAAAGTGCTTCTCTTATGCAACTGCACAGCACACACAGCTCTCATCTGTAGTCCGGCAAGAGAAGCCGAGCCGAGGGGCTCCTCAAACCTTAATAAAGACACCAGCTCGGCTCCCACATGGGCCTGAAAAGCAAACCTGGTCCGGACGGGAAGCCAAGCGGCGGAGCTGAGCCTCCCCGGCCTCTTTTCAGCTCCCACTGAAAGATCCCTCCTGTTACAGCCCGGGAGCTTCATCAGTGTGGATTTACTGAGCACAGAAACAGCACTGCTCATCTTTGCCAAGTCTAACCTCTATTAACTCTCCAATAATACCGTTCAAACTCCCTCTCCCCTCTGTGTCTCTAACCACAGTCTTTGGGTATTCAGTAGCCTGTGAATCAAACCCATTCAGCAGCTCTACTGTATCCAGCGGATGCACATCTCTCAGCGCTCCTTATCCCCCAAATTGTCTATCCGCCTCTCATCTTCCTCACTCTCTCATATGATGTCACTCTGCTGTGCTCTTTTACACATTTTCAGCTGTTTTCTCTTTTTCACTCGTTGAATTTTTCCCTCACTCCTCATCGTTCATTCCTACCTTCACTTGTGTTTATCCCACTGGAACACTTCACTGCATCAACCAGGGCTTGTCAGCTCCACACAGTGGTTACAGCATCAGCACCCACCACCTGACAGAGAGGAAAAACACAGAGAAATTAACATAAAACTCAACATCATGTGCAGGACAGTGAAGGGAAAAACAGGACTGTAGAGTTTGGTTCATTTTAAATTCATTAAAGAACGATGCCATAAAGGGCAAAGAAAAAGATAGTTGGACAAATATTATTCAGATTTCATTCAGGTAGTGTTGCAGTGAAAGTTGATACACCCAAATTTAACCAGCCAAAATATTCAAAGATGTTTTAACCTGTTGTTTAAGATGTTTAACCACAGATTGCATATAAAAGTGAGGCCGTAGAGTGCAGTACCACTGAGGGCCACTTGGGGTTGACTCCTAAAAGCCTCTTCCTTCATAGATTTCCATTCAACTTCTCTCATAAAATACAAAGTCAATGAATGTTTTCCAAAAGTTATTGTGGTGTTGTTAGCTAAAGTCACTCCTTGTTAGTTTTCTGTTGGTCCATCTGAAAGTAATCCAATCATTGATTAGATATTAGGCCTCAAAAAGCCGTATTTTGGGAGGCATGTCTGTTTGATTGACAGGCCTGTGTTGCAGTCAAGTTTCCGCTGTAGGTGTGCGGAGCTTAGCGGGTTCCCAATCAGATGGAGTCAGATCAACCGTTCGCTCCTCCCCAGCTCGCCCAAATGTGGTCACTTCCAGTTTCGAACTAGCAAGATGTCGACTGCTGCAATCCAAACTCAAGGCTTAATAACGGCTGGTCACAAACAGCAACGGGTGACGCCATCGTTGGTTGTTGCTTGGTTTAAACCAATCTGTAGACCAGTAGGAAACAAGCAGTGAACCCAACATTAAACTATCAAACAAGAACACAAGTGTCACAGTCACTCTCCATTTAGCTCTGCTCTGGTCGTCCTGAGGTGAATATCCGTCTCTTTAGCTGATTCGTGCTTTGTTCACCAGTGAGCCTCTAACTTTGTGTCTGCCATTTGGTGCTGAGCAGGTAGCATACTTCTCACTAAAAACAGTTGCTGAGGCTGAGGGCGATGCTGCGAGAGTAGTGTGGGTGAACCAAACACTGGGTGGCCAGAAAACAAAAACAGTCAGCTGAAACAAACTAAATAAAACAAAAGAAGCTCTGCGGCACTGATGGGGAGGTGCAGAGTTGAGTAATAATTCTCTGTGTCACTATGAGTCAGCACACTGTACGCAGTTTATTTGATTCATTATTATCGTGCAAATCTGCTGCTGTAAGTGTCCCCTGGTGGTCTTGATGGAGTAATATCATTGGAGATAAGTTTCTGCACAGCACTTATAAGTTCTCATAAAATGAGGAGCTTCAATTCAAAATGATCATTGTTAAAAACAGTCCAATCTGCGAGCCTTGAGGGTGCATCTTTCTTTTTCTTTCTACCATTTTGCGATTAAAGCTTGTTAAGCTCATCTCATTCGCAGCTCGAGCACCCTCTTACCGGCTGACTGGTGTAACTATTAACACCGCTGCCGCTGCCCTTGCATCATCAAATCTCATCAGCGGGAGAGTGCAGACAGGAGGAAGGATATTTGCAGAGTGGTTGCCAGGGAAACACAGCCTCTTATTCTCATGGCAACACACAGTCTTGGTACGGTTCAGTGTTATCAATCAGGTGGATTGAATGGACGGACAGCTTGATAGACTGGACTCTCCTCAATCTCCTGAGCGTGTGGGGGACCAGAGAGTCCTACATGTGGGTGGCTGTAAACTACCGGCCACTCCTGGAATTACATGTCTTTTGATTTACATGTAGGCATTATTGTCTAATGTTTATTGATCTCTCCTCTCAGGGAAAGGGCAAAGGTCAAGGGAGGTGAACACTTGACCTAAGACACTGCAGGTTAATTATTGTGAACAGAGTTATGGTGAACTTCATCTTTTGAGTCAGATTGCTTGTTTTATTTGTGTCGTCTTTCGCTCGTTTGAGTCTTTTGAATTAATTCTGTGTTAACACACTCCAGCAGCTGTTATCATAACTATGGTATCAGATCAAATTGAGAGCAGATATCTAATATTACCCCAGCTTTATGGTCCTAAACATACAATTTAATGGATTACTATTTGCAATTCTGCTGATTAATCAAATGCTTCAGTTTGCCATTTGAGCTCAGCGCCACCTGTTTGCTTTCTCAGCACTGCTTAAGACCAAACTGCAACTTCTACATCTGTATTTCCTGTATACTGTATACAGCACTGGAGGGTTGAGATGCAGCTGCATACATACATGCTGGTATTTTTCAATATAATTCAATCAACTCTGCGGTGGTGTTTTTGAGTGTGCTGGTTTAATGATCTGATGTGGGACATATATTATATTCATTTTATAAGAATGAGAAACAAAGTGTGGGGCATGTTTCTTATTTGGTGTTTTGACGATGCGAGATGAGAGCGCTGTTCATTTTAATAGGGAACAAAGTGTGGCTGACTACCCAGAACCCCAGTGCATGGTGGGGGGGCATGAAAAACCTGGGATATAGGCTACTGTATGTTGAGAAATGAGGGATGAAATGTAGAGACGTAGGCACATATAACAGATTGTTATTACTTATTTAAATGTGCTACGAACGGTACATTAGTTACTGAACTAAAACTACAGATTCATGTGTACAGTGCTGGGCTAAAATATTTGTAAAAAATGTTTTAAAGATGTGGGACATACATGAATCAAGAAGAAGGGGGCCCACAGAGACTGCTTATCTTCAGGTCCCAGTGTTTTGTCCTTCACCCCTGGTACTGTTTCTCCAAAATCTCCCAAAACTGAGCTGAAATCTGGTGTCTTTAAAGAACATATTTCATTTTCATACTACATTCAGTGCCATACAGTGGTACCCTTAATGGAAACATCTTTCTGCAACAACTTAGACATGATTTTTCTTTCCTTTGTCTCTGTGAATATAGTTTTAATATACTGTAACTACATACATTTGAAGAAGTCAAAACTAATCAATCAGATTCCAGGAAAGCTTTGATATTAGTGCTGGCACTCGATGAGCCACATCATGAATCACTGTCACATTAATCAAATATCGGACTACTCTGCGGCCGTCGAAGAGCAGACACTGTCAAGAGAAGTCTAGCCAGCTGGTGGGGCCATCTTTAAATGTACAGTAGCTGCTTTTTCACCACCATGAGGGTCGATATGTGTTCAGAGATGGTTTGACAGTCAGAGGTAGAACAATAAAAAAAGAAAATGTCATGCAGACGTCTGTCTGTTTGGTTGCGAGTCTGAGACACTCGACTCATGTTAGTTCTGCTCGGTGAACAGGTCCTTCTAACTGATGATTTTTCCTGTACTCGCTCCGTCTTCTCGACCCACCCATCTCTCCACCCCCTGCTCACCCCGAGCTCCTCTTTTATGTAGCCGTTCATTCACTCATCTTCTCACCACGCGCCCTCCTGACCTCTCCCTCTTCTCGTGTGTCTCATATATCCTCCCTCTATCCTCTGCTGCTTTGTTCTGCTTTATTCTCCTCAAAGATAAGAGACGAAAGGCAGGAGGCTGCGGTCGTGTCACTGGCTCACATGAGTGTTTGAAAAGAAAAGGAGGGAGAAGAGGAAGGATGAAGAGTGAACTTAACTAACTCAAAGAGCCCCAATAAACCCATTTAAATCACTTCATTGTTAGCAGGAAAAGAGTTTAAATGTCTTTTTAAAGCTGATATGAATCCAGTAATGTAAATTATAATTGTTTCTATAGCTGAGAGGGAGAGATGAGGATGAGGATGAGGATATGTGAAAGGAGAGGAGAGGAGAGGAGAGGAGAGGAGAGGAGAGGAGAGGAGAGGAGAGGAGAGGAGAGAGATGATAAAGAGCCATGTGAGGAGGCAGTGTCAGACCCAGCCAGACCATCACTAAAGATTGACCGCTGATGGTATGCTACAACCAATGTGCCTCAGGCCCACACACACACACACACATTCATATACAATAATAGATACCGCTGTCCCTCGTTGAGGTGAGGAAGGAAGAAGAATAAAAGTGGAACGAGGCCGAGCGTGAGAGCGAACGATGGAGTGGCAGAGAGCAAAAGAGAGATGAAAATCGAAGAAGGTTACGTTTCTCCTCCATCTCCCCTCCCCCTTCTCGCTTTCTCTCTCTCTCTCTCTCTCTCTCTCTCTCTCTCTGTAACACACACACACACACACACACACACACACACACACACACACACACACACACACACACCAGTCCAGAGCCGTGCACGGTGCCTCATGAAAGGGCGATTGCAAATGAGCATTGTGAGTCAGTGTGTTGCAAAGCTGACAAAGAAAGGAGGAGGATGGTGCGAGAGACAGGAAAAACAGCAGAGAGGGATGGATTGGCAGGTTTAAGCTGTACTAGAATCCATTTAATTGTGTAATGGAAGCGTGATCATTTTGCAAGAGAAATAAAGAAGTGGGCAGCAACTTGGGGATTTCATAGCTTATTTGCTCAGAGGTGGATAAAGAGTTATCTGCGTTTGTTATACCATCCTGTTTGTCAAAGTGTCTGACGCAAGAGAGTCCTGCAAATATAACTCAGTTTCAGTGCTTTATTTTCTTTCTTTTTTCCACCACAGAGATTAATATATGCTGTATATTTAATGTAGCCATTAATTTTTGAATACCACAGTTTGGCTCAGGGGCATCATGAACCTTGGAAAAGCAGAGTTGGAAAAAATTCGGTCTCTATATTTCAGTTGTGTCTTTGTGCTTCATCTGTCAGAGCAGAGATGGATGTACAGTAAGCGCTTGTTATCTTTATTTGTGATGTGGGATGCCAATTAGCCGCTATCAAAGAGAACACAACTGGCTTTCAGGGTTCTGCATGCGCTCGCAGGGGGCTCATGATGTCTGCATGTGCATATGTGTGTTACAGTTAATTGTGGACATAATTGCACCCTCCTGCCCCCAGACCCTCTTCCCTCCATCGCAACACACCAGATCTGCCCCCCTCCCATCCCCCCCCCCCCCCACACACACACACCCAACACACACACACAGACACACACACACACCCATCTGTAAACAAAGAAAGATGCGATGTACGCCTGTACAGGAATCCGCTCTTTGTCCTCGATGGACTGCTTACAGCGCTGTTTTATGTGGGTCAGGGTGGTGTGTGTGTTTTTATAGTTATGTAGTTAACTTCACCACGATGAACTAAGATTTTATAGTGTTGCACTGTGTGTGCAGTAAGTTTCTGTGTGTTTGCTTGAAATTAAACTGAATTAATTTGATTTGTATCGAAAAGGTTTTAACTTGAATTAAATTGAAAAAAAAAAAAAAAAAAAAAAAAAATATATATATATATATATATATATACACACACAGTGTGTGTGTGTGTGTGTGTGTGTGTGTGTGTGTGTGTGTGTGTGTGTGTGTGTGTGTAAAACCGAGTGAATGACAAGGATATGGGGACTACTATAAAACTGTACATAAAAGCAGTTTGAACTGGAGTCCCTGGCGTCTCTCTGTCTTCTGATACTCCCCTCTCCTTCAACTCTCCTTCACTCTCTCAGACCGTTCACGGTCTGCCTGCCTGTCTTTCTGTCTGTCCACTTCTCTGTCTGTATGTCTTTGCCGGCCACTGTTCTCATCTATCACACAAATTTTCTTTGTGTAGAAATCAAAACTCTAAATTCGTTCTTATCCTTTGCTTCATTTAGTCCCTTTCTATCTCTCTGTGTCTGTGTTCATTCCTCATGCTAAATCAATATTTTTTATTAATATATTATATATTATGTAGTTATTAGTATAGATGTACTCAAAAGCATGGCATTTGTGTCTTCAGCTGTGGGACACCATGATGCTCCTATGGACAAATCAACCCAGTATATAGCAAAGCGTGACACTGTCAATGTCACGTGACAAAGGATCATGTGACCAAGGTCCCGCAACAGGGGTAGATGAGGTACGAATCCAGGAGGTGACAATGTTGTTGTTGAGTTGTTTTTTGTTTCCTAACCCCAAACATGTGTTTTTGAGAAAAGTTTAATTTTCCTGAAAATCAAATGGCTCAAAGCATACAGTAGGTTTCATTTTTTGTTCACAACAGGAAAATGTGTAACTGTCACGCCTAGACAGCCCAAAGTGTGGCTATCTCACATTTTGATGTAGTGGACGAGGGTGTCCATTTGACACTTTGCCATGATACAGGGTTGGGATAAATATGTTTTCGCATCTGTAGAGTACTTCTGGTGTTCTAGTTTATAACTAGCCGAGTCGAGAAGAATAACAATTGTAAAAGAGGTATACAGTATTTATGCTCTTGGTGGTAATCAGTCCAGAAGTCACAGTTTCTAGTGATTTCGGTGAATACTTTGCCCAATTGTTCTCTTCTCCATCAAAAAACAGTAAAGTAGCTCTCAATCACTGTACACTAGTTCCAAATAGGTCTGTTGTTCACTGACGGCTGTTTTACTGGTTGGAGACACATTTGAGCCAATTCCAAGTTTGTATGTGACACTAAAAATGGCCACACCTTCTTTCTGTGCCAGCGTAAGAAAACTAGCGACAGAACAAATGCCATTAATGGCAACCTGCTTGGAGAAGGTGGATAGAGCTGTATGAAGTGTTGTAAGTCGACCTAGAAAAATAAAAGGTCTTAAATTGGCATCATCTTCGATGTGACAAATGTCAACTAGCAACCAACATTACAGCTTCCCTGTTGACTCTTTATTTACACTGGAAACAGCTACAAATGAACTCAAATAATGTAAAAGAATCGGCTACTGAGACAAATTTTCATTGTCCGAGTAAAGCACAGTCATTTTTGTAGATAAGATTGTTTGTAACAAATATTATACAGAGGGAAAAACATACTATTACAATGCAGAATTGAGACACATCGTGTGCCTTGCTCTCTTGGCCGCACCATCAGACCGCAGAGAATAAATGAATGAAGTGAACTTCGACCCCAGCGTGACCTCAAATCTATATTTGGCTCTGTACAGTCAAGTCTAGCAGAACGAGCCCGCAGCATGTCCTTGACGGAGGCGATGCTCCATCACACTGTGCTGCAGTGTGTCTCACATGGCAGAGGATGCAGTGTTACACTATTCCCTGTCCCACTGGGAGGGGCAGGATGGCAGCAGCAGCTCTCAAATATAGGAAATTGGCTTCGATGTTAAGGTATGGGCTCGAGCTGACGCGGGGGAAAAATAATTGATGGAACAGGATGAGAATGAAATAAAAAAGAGTCGACTGGGGACATGTTGGTGAATCCCTAGTGTGAAAGTTTTAGATGTTGCTGTTTTTTCTGGTTATTTCTGTCCAGTGACTTCTTTTTGAGTAACATGTCTGTTCTTGTTTTTTGTTGCTTGATGCGAAAATAATGACATATACAGCAGATAAATCCTTACTGACTCCAACTGAACTAATTACTGAGCATGTCAATGTGTGTCTATGTGCACAGAAAGGGAAAAAAAGAGTGTGTGTGTGTGTGTGTGTGTGTGTGTGTGTGTGTGTGTGTGTGTGTGTGTGTGTGTGTGTGTGTGTAGTCTCACAAGCCTGATCAAACACAGAATAAAAGCCTGGTTGCCAGCATCCTAGTGTGCCCATGGCAGATCTGGCAGTCACACACTTGAACACACCCACACACACACACACACACACACACACACACTCACACCGAGAAACGGACAGCAACATACAAAGACACAAGTCTTAAAGGAGAATTGACGTTTACTAAGTCCCGCCCTCTTCGGTTACTGTTGCTACACTCATCGAGCTGTCTAGTTTTTACATCACTTGTAAAGTGAATTGGTTGAAAACTCAAACTCTGTATGACTTGAAACAAAAACAGAGTTAAAGGATCTGAAATAGATATTCGATGATCCATGTAGAGCAATAGAGAATAAGGCATTGTTTTGTACTGCTAAGTATGCTCTTTAGAACCAGTATGACAGCACAATAGGAAACAAGTTTTTTTGCTCTGATATTTTGACCATATTTGCTGAGTTTACAGAAAAATATACCTGGTTAAGCAGCAGAGTTGTTAGGATGAGTATATTTCATAATTTACTGATTGTTATTAAAAAACTGTCTTTCTTTCAATGTGAAAAACCCATAGACGGTATATAAAAGTGGATGTAACTTCTGGTTTTAAAAAATGAGGCCAATGCGTAAGTGCCTAAAGCCACCATACCACCGAGTGCCGCTAGAGGTTGGATCCAAAAAGCCACAGGCTTCATAGTCTCATAAAATTCTAAGTCAATAAATTCTTTCCACGAGTTATTTCGCTGTTGTTAGCTAAAGTAACTCCTTCTTATTAGTTTTCTGCTGATCGTACGTTAGCCTAAACTCTGTAGGTAAATAATGTCCCAGCCCTTTTTCTACTACAGCCTGTGACCACAGAAAAATGCTGCTTTTATTTTGGAAGTAGTCCCATTTTCCTCAGAGTTTCCTGCTCATGCTAACAAGCAATCAAGCAATGAAAAGAGAGAAAGATTTAGACAGTGGGCAGAAATTTGGTAAATTACACTCCCCACTGTGGCTGCACTGAATACACTCATTGAGTCATTCATTGCTGATAGGCCGTATTCTTCCCTCTTGTAAGTACATTAACCTTGAGCATCAGTAACAAAACACTTGGTTAAATTATCCAGCAGAACGTATTAAGAAAGCTGCAGCCATTGTTAAGTAGATAATTTCCCTGTTCACTTGTTACTCACTAATTGCAAAATCACTATTGTTTCCTCTCCTCCCACTCTGCTCTCTTTCCAGTGGCTTAAATTGGCTTCACTTTCCCACTGAATTGGTGATATTGATCTCAAATATGACCAGAGGGTGAACATTGGGGCCTATTTATCGATGTTAGTGCATAGCAATTGATCTCATCGACACACAACAGACCATGCTATTGTCAGAAGGCCTAAGAGAGCAGATCTGAGACAATCCGATTACATCCAGAAACCGACCCTCTCCTCTTTCACTGCCATCGAAGGAGAGTTTGACAAGCCAAGTCGTGTCTGGTTAGAGGCAGGGGAGGATTCACTGTGGCCCGTCTCAGTGGCTTAGTGCATGTAATATTTCAAAGAGTTTCAGCAGGACATCCATAACAAGGATGATAACAGAGTTTAATAAGACTTTTCAGCAGTTTCCTCAAGTGCCATCCAGCATTGAGAGTTAGGCAATATGATCGAAGAGTTATCAGATCTTGACTGCCTTGTCACGGAGAATTAAATCTCACTGTCTCCTCAATCTATTTTCTCACTGATTCATTGAGTTGCTTCAAAGGTCTGCATTTAATTAAAGAATCCCTCACTTCAAAACCTCTCGGTCTTTAATCAATTGTTGAGTCTTAAGTCTCATTTCTCTTGTAGTGAAATGTAGACTTGTAGAAATTGAATCAGCTTTTCTTGAATCAAGTGTTTTATTGTCAGCTCTTGAGGATCCTTGTTCCCTTTAGTTTTAAGAATGACAAATAAAAAAGAAAATCATGAAGGTGACAGAAATATGAAATTTGAATTGCTTCAGAAGTAGTTATACCTTGCAGAGAAGAATTTTAAGGTGAAATATGGCAGATTTGATGGACATTTGATGGACATTACGTCAAAGAAGTTAGCATGCCATCCTATCCCGTCTCATGATGGCTCCCCTGCACCTCAACAGGCTATAGTGACTAACTGTAGCGTTCGGTTTGCTAATCCAACACGACAGGAAAAACAAGTAGAGTATTCTAAAGAAAACAAAGTTTAATGCTGAACTCCCAACCTTTCTTCTACATTACTAAGTAATCAGTAAGCTGTTAGTGCTAATAGTGGCTACGTAGCATTCGCTTAAAAAAAAAAAAAAAAAGGTAGGCTGGTATATCGTCAGGGGTGATGTGGCCATCTGGCATACTGGGACAAATCCCGATGCTTTGTCCCCAGTGCACCATTGTATAACATTACTGACTGTTAATATATTAAGATAGCTGTAAATTGCACAGAGTAGCTGTATGTGACTAAATTACTCGACATCTAGCCATCAACCAACCTAAAGCAATTTAATGTAGGCTAACAAACAAACCAGGCAGACTAACACTTCAAAACAGGTCTTTAGTGCAGCTGATGACAACACTGAAACACTTTCTTCATAGTTTTGTTGTGGCTGTTTTCTTGCTACTGTGCTCGAGCCTAACAGATATGATAAGCAAACTATGACATAAACTATTGGTTTACACGATCGCCTTTTTTTAAGTTAATGCGCTACTGGGTCCATTTAATTTAACTTTAAAATCATCATTTATGAAACCAGCAAATCCATCTACTAAATAGCAGCAGGGAAAGAAAGTCTGACAGTCAAACTGAGGGCAGACTGGACGCATCGCCTCGCCTCCCAATGTGTAAAGTGGCATTACAAGAGGGGATTTACCTTTTACATACCTTCAGTGTAACTTTCTTTTTTTTGGCCCTTTCCTCAGCTAACATAAATTGTCCACTAGCATCTAGGATGATGTAAGTAACAAGCTCTTGCTTGTTTTATAAAAATGACTCATTGTTGGTTTGTGCAGGATTATTTTGGGATCAGGGCTCTTGGTTTGAGTCCTTGGAGAGCAAGATTTTTTACACTTAGCAATTTAAAAAATGCATAACATTTAGTATAAGGAATTAATTAGCACTAATTAGTAAACATAAGAGGCAGAGGAAGGTAGGTGTTGTTATCCTTGGATGTGCTGTAGCTGTTTCCGCCTGCTTCGAGTCTTTGTGTTGAACTAAGCTACAAACACAAGTTTTATATTTACTGTACAAACATGATCGTGGTATTGATGTTCACAATTAACTCACAGCAAGGAAGCAAAACGAGTGTTTGAGTCATAATTCTTTAAGATTGAATAATTTGGCACTATTCCCAATTTCTCTTTTATCCCCAGTTCTCTGATTTGCATGTACATACTCCTCTTGCATAGATAAAGCCTGCAGTACCCTACATCTGGACCCACCCTCACCCTGCGCCCTCTGTCACTCCACCCAGTGCCCCTCTAACAGGATCATCTCCGCTCTGAGGAGGTAATCCCTAATTCCTCACAATACTGGATTAAAAACCACAAGATTACCAGGTGGAGACGGATCACATTTCAAATTGCCTAAATGATTTCAGCCCTGGCGACAGTGATAGTCAGATCTAACCTCTGAACTCAAGAGGAACCTCAAGTGACAGATGTTTGAATGGCAGATGTTGCTGGCGGACAGATGGGTCGGATAGTCGAAAAGATGAGAAGACCGTGGTTTGTCAGGCATTTGGAGAAAACCAGTCGGCCACATGGACAAACATACGGATGATGTTGTTGAATGAAAGGATTGAATGCAACATGGCTGCCCATCGGCTTGTGTCTTTCAGCATTATACGTGAGGAAAGGTCTGTCTGGAAAGCTTTTCTTTCAAAAAAAGAGCAATCGTTTAAATCCTGGCTTCATAGAAAGAAGCAGGACGGCGCAAATGTCTTTACTTACATCATATTGACTCAGCAGGCTTTAATAAACTCCTCCAGGCTGTCCTATTGGCCTCTACTCTGTGTCAAAATGTTTTGACAAAAACACTTTTTCAGACGTGAACCATGACACTTTGGAGTAGCTGCAAACATTCTCACGTCCTTGTACGTGTCACTCATCTGCCTCATTCGTAAGCTGTCAGTCGCGGTTACGCTGCGACCTCGGCCATGTCTAGTTCAGGGGAGGCTGGAGGAGAACAATACACATCATTCCACCTGATGGGTGCTTCTTCAAAACAGACTGAAAATAGCTGTCCTTGCTTCCCTTCTCGTGGTGCTTTCCTTTCTTTTTTCTCCTTCTTCTCTATTCCTGCTCCCTCAACATGTATTCACCAACATGCCGGAGCTGTCAGGTTGCACACCTCCGCAGTGTGAAGTAAATTACTTTACAGGGAATGAGGTGTAGCTGCGAACTTGTGGTAATTGCAGTGTGGCTGCAAAATGCTTGTACATATTGTTGAGGAAAAAAAGACAAGGCGATGTACAATAGGAGAAACATAAAAAGGAGCCTCCTCCACGGTGACACCCCAACCCCCCATTCCTGTCTTCTGCCTCGTCAAACCTGATAATCCTGACACATGGTAAAGGCAGCCTAATAAGACGCCTCACCTCATATGGACGGAGGAAATGGGACATTGGGAGGCACACGGAGGACTAATCCTCCACAAGACAGCAGGAGAGGATGATCGTGCGGCACTGGAAGACAACGCCACATGCTGTCAACACCATTTTGCAGCGAGCGTTTTGACTGGATGAGAGAGAAGGAAGTGACAAGAGAGTACCGGCTTGATGAAGACTGATGGGAGGAGAGAGTTATTGGGAGAAGGAATTAATTTGTGAAGTAATGACGGAGGAGAGAGATGAATAGAGGGAACGGACAGGAAGATCTCTCCTGACAGAGAAAAGAAAAAGGAAAGAGGAGAGGAGGGGTGCAAGACAAAAGAGTGACTGACAGAGAAGGAGTGAGGAGAGTGGAGGAAATGCAGACGGGCATGTTTCTATGGGCGCTCAGGAAAGATTTGGGGTGAGGGAATCTTGCATCATCGCAGCAGGCCAATGAAAAGGCTCAGTTAAAATGTTCAAAGGGAGTGTCCTAGCAACAGCGGAGTAAATACCATAGCAGCCACCATTCCATCTCAGACCGGAAAAAAATCCTACACAGACACACACACACACACACACACACACACACACACACACACACACACACACACACACACACACACACACACACACACACACACACACACACATTTTGATTAACACACTAATTTGCTCGATGTATAGATGCATATAGGCCTTTAGATAGATGTGCAATATACTGTATACTTTTAAATATACAGCTGGATGTGTGTACATGTGCACATATTTATACATATATTACTTTTATCAGTTGACGTGTTGAAATGTGTCATGTATATTGTTGAAGTTACACATGT